>NW_009953647.1:856297-911391 GCF_000747805.2 Chaetura pelagica | reverse complement strand
GGGGGGGGGGGGGGGGTGTAAAACTTGGGGAAAACTACTTTCTGTGACTGAAAACACAGCCTGACCCTCAGCTGGAGGATGATATGCAGATATTGCTGCTAGATTGATTGCTATGGAGCCAACACAAAGCTTAAATTGTTTTCAGAGCTCACAAACAAGTCTTACATTCTTGACACTGGAATGCAGCAGATGGTTCAAGGAAAAGTTGGAGGTGAAATGCCCGACAGAAAACCCGTGCCGCTCACAATGCGACATCTCTCAGGCTTCCCTGCTTTTCAGCAGGCTGCCAAACATCTCTTTTCAGCACTCATCAGTCAGCTAAGCAGCAAGGCTGCCAGACAAAGAAACCTTTTTTTTGTTAAATGGAAGAGATAAGGTCTTACTGAGCTGATGTCTATCACTGCACTAAGATTTCTGCATTAAGAGATGTGCTGGTTGCTGTAGGACTGATCGTCCCTGTCTCAGTCAGCGGTTCTCTGTGAGGAGATGATTCTGTGCCCTTAGAGCACGTTGCTCTCAAGACTGACATCACTCTTGATGAATATTCTCACTGCTCTGCACAGATCAAGGGCAGGACCTTGTAGCAGTACTACCACGGACCTGAGGTATTCCTTGTGGGTTGGATGGTAAACATATCAAGTGTTCTGTAGATGCAGGATTATGATACAAGCCTTGAGCATCTAAGGACTAAATCAGAGAATTATCCTGCATCCGCAATGGCAGATGAATTTGCCAGAGCCCCGTGTCTGTAAAAGGATTCCAGTACCTCTTTACAGCCTTCCTTGAAAATGAAATACTCCTCCCACTTTAGTTTCAATGATAGAATCATACACTGCTTACTTTCACAGCATGTTGCAGGAACAGAGAGAGAGGTGGGAAACACAAGGTAAAGACACAAGCTGCTGAGAAATGCACAGTTGCATGAAAGGAACAAGTCTGACAAGGAAATTAATTTCATGTTTCTTCTGAGTTCTAATGGGGGGGATTCCTGCACTGAAATCTGATCATCCAATAGGTCAGTGGTTAGTAGCTCAAACGTTACCAGTCTCAGTTTGTCTGTGAAGCCCATCTTTGATACTAAGTCCACAGAATAGTCATTTGACACTTGAAATGCTTTGCAGGCTAAGGAGGAGGTTGGGGATGTCAGGACTCTGACTGTGCACTTCTTGCTGAACAAATGAATACTCAAGAGTAGCACCAAATTTAGTAGTAACAGAAGGGATTAATTACTTCAAACTCCTGGCCTCCATTGGTCACTTGTAAGGGCTCAGAAAGTGTTGGTAAGTCCAGGCTTCAGACACAGACATAAGCCAGAGAGCACCTCTGGTTGCTGAGAGGGCTGAGAAGCTTTGCCCTGACCTCCTGCAAGGTTAACCAGGAGAGAGGCATCAAGTTCTTGGGAGGAAACCACACAAACACGTGTCTCCACCCTCCTGACTGTGCCCAGCAGCAGTCCTCCATTCCTAGGAGTAACAGCCCTGGGAACACACACACAAAAGCTTTGCTTTAGGGATCAGACCACACAGCTTCTATCACTCTGCCAGCAGCCTGTAAACAGAGTTTCAAGTGAAACTCATGCAAGACAAGTTTCTTTTATTATTTTTATCCTGTGGGCAGACTAACAAGAAGGACTATCAGAAGCAATACAACCAAAGGAGGAAGATGGACACTGCCAGGCTGCATCTCATTGCTACTGGTGGCAAAAATAAAACACCAAAGAAATGATGCAACTCAGGCCCCAGAAACCCTGTGTCACTTGCAGGTCTCAGTACTCAGACACACAAGGAGACATTCTTAGATGTAATATAAGAGACTTCAGCATGCAAGACGGCCTGCAGAGCTCTGTGTTCCTCAGCATCACCTGCATGCCAGAAGGCCACTCTTCTGTTACTGAGACACAGTGGTGGAACCTTCAAAGACATTTACAGGGTCTGAACAAGGCGAACTTCCCACCTCAGTCTTCCTCCTCTGCCTCTTGCAGGGACTGCTCTGGAAGAAAGCAAATCTGCTTTCTCTGGAATGCAAATGCACGACTAGCCACAGCAGATACAATTAGGTATAACACAACTTTTATCCACCTAAAAACCAGCAGTGGTGTCTGCATTCAGTTTGTAGCAATAGACCTGCTGAATGGTTAGACCCTGCCTAACCATAAAACCAGCAGCAAACGGAACACAAACCAAAACACTTCCCCCTTAAATCCTCTGCAAAGGCCCAATTTCTTACCTGGTTTCTTCAGTGGCCATGTAAAAAACATCATCTGGTGCATCAATCCAGTTCATCCTCCTCCTTTTGACTGGAGGCATGGATCCACCACGAATTAATCGGACTTTTGTTGGGTATGATTTCCCATTGAGCAGCAAGTTTCGGCTTGGTCCCTAACGTGACACATAAAAAAGGACAGTTATGGACTGCAACAAACCCACGGCAGCACGTGATAGGCACTCAAAAGGAAAGAGAATTAAAGTTTTCATATCAGTTGTTCAGAGTTTCTGGTAAATAGAGCCTCTCTTGCCCATGACTGAGCACAGAATTCACATCAAAGCAATTGTCCACAAGCAATAGAAGATAAGCAAGCACCTTCAATATATGATAGGACAGCAATACTCCAGTGACAGGACAGATAATAAATGGAAGATGTTACCAATAATCTGTTGCTTTGTGTCTGAAAAATGACATCAAGTGTGAAAGACTGAGCGTAAGACTTGGATTTCAGCTACTGCCATAAATCTAGAGCAAATCTATTGATTTCAGGGAAGAAAATCTAGCTACACAGCAAATAAAATATAAAAATTAGAATTTACAGTTATTCTAGAGTACTAAACTTACCCATATCCTTTTTGTTCTAGGAAGGTTAGTATTTAATGATACATTGAATAGGTTGTTGCAAACAAATCTACAACTACAAAGCTTAGCAGCTTTCATGATAAAATCCTTTTAGCATTTAATACCACAGATTTCCCATATATAACACATTTGCTTTGCAAATCAACACAGGTATAATTTTCCAGACCCACAGTAGCCCTCTTCCACTCAACTGGAAAAACATGAGCTGTTAATAAAGAGAGGTGCAGATGCAAGGGAGCAAAGGATTAAGCTTCTCAAATGCAGCTGTCCTTGATCATTTGAAGTCCAGTTCTGCTGCCCCTCTTCCTGTTTGAAAAATCCCACTGAAATTAGTAACACTGGACAAGTCAGGAAAGATGCAAAATAGGGCCCAGAAAATTTCATATGAATAAATTAAAGCTGGTCAGAAAACATCACAGAAGAAATTGAATTCTGGTATTTCACAGGCCATACTCTGAGGCCAGACCATCTCCCCAGATGTACCCAGGCTTCCTCTTCTGCCCACAAAATGGGAAACTGAGAATGTAAACAAGGGATGTCTGTTCTGGGAGATCAACCTCAAAAGGAAAGGTGGGGACATGAGGTACTCAAGTCCTGAAGTGTCAGGTCATGGCAAAAGCTCAATTGAATTTTAAGACTTTGACTTAGAAAGTGAAGACTTCAGTCTGTCAACCAAGAAAAAAATGCCCAAAAAACTCCTGCATCTTATTTTTATCTGAGGAGAAAACAACAAATTATTGCTACTTTTTTTTTTTTTTTGACCAGCCTTAATAAACTTTGCTAGCAAAATCTGCTTCTTGTAGAAAATTTCGGCTTTAGAACTAAACAAACAAAATCCCACCTTCTAAAATCCTATGCTCTTTTAAAGCTGTTACATACAAGTGCAATAATGATTTAAGTTCTTAGTTGCCCAACTCCATGTCATACAAGACAACTTTGGCACCACAGCAGACCACTGAAACACTTCAAGAATTGCTTTTATATCTGAGGTTTATTAAGGAAAAGGTTTCAAATAAAAGGCTTTTCTGTTTTTTTGTTTTTTTTTTTACTTGCCTTTTTTTTTTTTTGGGGGGGGGTCTTTTTACTCCTCCAGATTTCTCCAAGAAAATCCTTTCAATAGTTTTGCAAAGGGTATTTCCTCCACACATGCTACATGCACAGAAGAACAACCCCAGAGAAGGTTCTTGGAAATACCTGGAAGGGGCACCCCTGTGCTTCCAGGCTGCCTTTTCTATACCTGCACAGAGCAATCTGTTTCAAATGATGCATTCTGAAAAGTGGATCTTTAATTTTCAGTTCAGTAGCACACTTTATCAAGCAACCAGAAATTAAGGCAGTTCAGGGTTTTCACCCTAAAACATGTAAAAAGTATTAGGTCATCACAGATTTCCCCCATTGCACTGAGTTGGTTGATTCAGCAGACACAAACAAGTAGCCAGTCTCCTCAGTGACAAGAAATGAAGCTGAATTCAAGGAGGAATACAATTTACCACTTCGTGTCAGATGCTCTAGGAACAAACCAAGTGAATGCTTCCTTATTACAAGCAGACTAGCATGCTTAAGTTATAGCCTACCCTCATGATCCTGCACACTGTCCAAGAGCATTATTAGATTTAATAATGCTTGTGATCACCATTCAGGGACCATCACTCATACCTGCTGCTGACTGACCCTCGCCAGAGTGACTCTACTGACACTAACATCTCATGGCAGTTCACCTAACGAGGTAAAGCTTCACTTTATCAACACCAGATCATAATTTTTTTTGGGGGAAAAAAAAAAAAAAAAGACTTCTGCTTGAGCTTCTCTCCCATAAGCCACATGTGATGCACAGCCCTTGTGCTGGGCCCTTCACGCCGAGGTGAACTTCATGACAAAGCATTTTGCCAGAGACGCATCAATCAGACTGGCTAGTTGCTTCTGTCCTTTGATAAAACTCAGCATAATGGATGAAAGGCTAGCAATCATTTTTACTCAAACCCCCTCCCCAAAACCATAAAACCCAAGCATCCTCAGCAGACAACTTGCACACCAACTTCCCAAAAAAATAAACTGTTATCCAACCAAACCCTTCCATCATTGAAACCTTCCTCCTCCAGTGAAACATGTTCTACCTAGAAACACATCCCAGAACTTTGCTATAAACAGCCACTCAGTTTCTGTATGAGCAGAAACAAAATGTTCCATTCAAAATAGAATCTCATTTATATCTATAGAGAGACAGATTGGAGGTTTAAATTGTACTTAACCACTTCAACATTTCATATGCCCCAAAATAATAATTTTGTTAAAACTTTTCAACTACTTGGGAAATGTGACCAGCTGCAAACAGCAAAGACGGACTTGAAACACTAGGGTTTAATGGGGTGCTCTATCTAGTGTGGGTTAATAACTCTTTTCCCTGTTTTGGTTAAATGAACATTCTCTTACCATTTGTCTGGTTTGTCCGTGGTTAGGCAGACCTAACAAACAGGAAAGAGAATAGAGCTGGTAAGACCATTGCTTTTCCAAGACAGAATAAAAGTACAAAGTCAAAACACACGCAGCTATGATTGCAACTGTGTTGTTTTGCTAATACAAGAGTTGTCTACCAAACTAACTTCTCCCCTCCTTGAAAGGTAGCTGAGAAAAGAGCTTCCTTCACAAAGTGAGTTGAAGAGCAGAGTCCACATATTTAAAACACGTCCTGTTTGCTCAGTCTTTTCTCCATTTACTCACACTTTTCTTCAACCTACTGCTAAAAGTACAACTCCTCATTCAGATCTGAGGTTTTCCTCAAGGCTTGGGAAAAACCTGCTGTTCTGTTTTGGAGGAATTTACTGACATCAAGAAGGAGCATGTGGAAGGTGTTACATACTATTGAGACAGAAGCCAAGAAAATCTTTCCTTTCATCCTTGGATCCCCAGGGAACTCATCAGCTCCAACATTAGTTACAAGCTGCTAGCAAACACTGTACCTGCAAAACCTACCACAAGAAGATGCTTCCATAGGTGCAGCTCCACCAGTCAGAGAGCACAGTGACTCCAGCTATCACACAAACCCCCTCTCTAGTAACACAAACAGCCCTGTAAAGCACTGAGCACAATGGCTTGATTCTACTAGCTTATTTCTGTACTTTGGATACCCCACCATGCTGCCACAGCATGGGTACTGAACTGTACTTTACATGTATGAGGCCTTATAGGACACAAAGATCTTAGGATGCAACAGAATTACATGCTCCCACAAGGCAGCAAGGTCCAGTACAGAATGGCCTGGGAGATCTAATAAACCTTTTTGTTAGCACCTTTGAGTTTTCTAAGGTGCATGCTCCCAGAAACCACCGTTCCATTAACATCAGTGCACCAAACCATCCTTCTCAGCTCCTCTTGGCTGAGAACCAAAACATCAGTACATCAAATCCAACAGGTACCAAACCCAACAGGTACCAAATCCAACAGGGCAGGCATCAGCAAATGCTGTTGCTGGCTACAGAATCATCAGTATGAATTCTGCTTCCATACTTATAGAAAGTTTCCCAGTTTGACTTTTGAAACTTGCCATTACCAGTGAGTTAAGCTGGGATGAAACTGCAAAACTTTATCAAGAATCCTGCAAGAATGGACTTTTACAGCTCTGTAACTCCCAAAAGATTCCTTGAGATCCTCCTTGGTAAAACCAAACACAAGGTACTCACAGATATGCCAGGAAACACATGGCACAGCAACGTATTAGGAGGGAAGAAGGCAGAATGGGGACAATTTCTGAGCACTGAGTACCATGCCAGCACATTAAAATCCACAGTTTCTATCAAGTGTATTTTCCATTCTGTGTAGGTGTATGCTGTTAGCTGCTTCAAACATGAAGACACACAGTTTCAATTTTTACAGCATTTTTGTGCCTAAGTCTCCACAAAGATGAAGAAATGGCTGCCAGGAAAACTCCCATCAAATCTGTGGGACAGATGTACTAGGCTCCAAGCAAGAAGACCAGTAACAACCTTTGGATGTTCACAAAGGCAATGCAGGCGCCAGATAATCACCCCTTTTTCATGGGAGCAGCAATCATATCCAAAACACAGCTGTAAGCAGCTGTTTGAGATGGATGGACAAAGAGCTCCATGGATACTGGGAAACAGCACAGCCAGCAGGATGCAACCTGAATCTGGTGGCTTCAGAGCTAAGCTCTAGCACTTGTCTTTTCTTCCTCTTTCTATAACAGAAAGATACTATTTTCTCCATTCACAGGAGTTCCGAGAGATATAAATCAACTGATGTTAATCCCTGGATTGAAGCCACACATTTCATTTGATCCACACTCCAGATCAGCTCTTGTGTGAAGAGCATTCTTGATGCCAGAAAAGGCTGGCCTACAGAAGGAGCTGATTATGGCTCCTGCAAAGACTATTGCTGGATATACAACAAAGAGCGCTTGCTAGTCCTGAGCACCAGAACTAACCCAGAATATTCTACAGTGAGATGTTGAGCCTGACACAAACTTGAGTGAAGGCTGAGCAGAACTGCTACCTACTCTAAGCCCCCAAGCTTCAGAGCCCTCAAAAAGCAAAGAACCAGTGATTACAACAGGGACACATCTCACCCCTGAGCTGTAACTTCTAGGACAAAGCTACCAATGCAACTTTTTGCTCCAGTAAAATAGGACACAAAACAAAGTTACAATTTCAGTCCAATTTATTCTCTTGCTATCACAATAATAAGGTAATCAATTAGCATATCAATTTTAGTTATCTGTGAATCTTCCCTTTAGTCACACTTTGATAACTGGAGTTTGAAAGAATAAATACCAAACCAGACACTAAATAGACTACCTTCATTTGCAATTAAAGTAACACACTGAAAACATATGCAGCCGAAGCACTGCTGCTAAATGTGCAACTTTGACCTGCTGTGGTCACCAAAGAGATGCAGAGAGACAGTGTAACATCTGTAACCCCCAGCAGAACAGCTGTCAAGTCAACATCATCCATCTGTACAGGAAACATTGGATTCTCACCCTCAAGTTTTTGGTGGCTTGTGTGTGAGAGATGAAGTCTGCAAGACAGGCATCCCTAAGAACTAACCCAGTCCTCTGTCTCTGGGTGAGGAGTGGTACAGACAGGCAACTGACCACATGGAACTTGGTCCTCCCTGAGGTGCTTGCTCCATTTTCACAGATCTAAGGTCTGAGAGAGACTTCTCACACACATGCATCCACTAGCACTTTATTAAAGCAGGACAGCATTTGAATATAAACCAGAAGCAAAATCCAACAGGGTTCTGGCAGCTCCTCTACAGGAAAAAAAAACACCAACCCTTCTTTAACTTAATTTCATGGAGGAATGTCTAGGGAAGCCACAAGGTAGAAAGTGTGAATATTCCCTCCAATGACATCTAAGGTCCAACTGCTTGAATTTAAATAGCTCCACGTACATAGAAAGAAATTGAAATATACTCTGAAAACTCAAACTTTTTTTTCCATAGCACTAAAAAACATTCCAGAGCCCTAGAAAATGTCCTCCCACTCAATTCCTTCTGCCAAACTCTCCTCTACACACTGAAATAAAGAGAAGTGCCAGAGGATAAAATGTAGACAAGGTCAGTTGAGGTTTTACCTGCAGATAAGCATAGATGACCTTTGCCACAAACAATTCTACCTTATTAGTGAAATGGCAATAAAACAACTAATCCCAGTACAGAGACTGACACCCTCCAAGCACACCTCCACTCAGCACAGCTTAGTGACAAAGATCTCAGAGCTATTCCTCAAGCACAAGCATTATTACTGAGATTTTTGGCTCAAAACCAGTCACAGCAGCTTATTATGCCCTAATGACCCTTTCATTCTTGAAGTATCAAAGCTGCACACTATATGCACTCATATACTTTCACCCAAAAAAACATAGGTGGGGAAGGACTAACACAAACAGCAAATAAAGTCTGTTACTTTGTAGCTTGGCTTTGTCTTTGGGGATGTGGGGGGACCACCTCTCTCTCAGCCAACCTGTTTCTTCTCATGTAATCACCTCACTTGGACCTACTGCTTTCAGTTTTATTTAAAAAGAGAGAATACTCAACCTTTAACTTCCTGCAGCAACTAGAGCTCCCAAGAGCACACTGTGGGAGTAAGAAATAGTTGGCATCAGCCAACACAGAATGGAATGGGGGAATCTGATTTTCCAGTGGGAAGCAAACCAGTACATCTGGTCTCACTGGAAGCCTGAGGGCAGATGTGCACACTCTTTGCTAATCCAGTCCCATGCCCGTCGAGTCCAGCAAGAAATCCTCAGCATCTGAATTAGCATTCAAAAATTACTCCCACCACTCAAATTCAACCTGTTTTGTTGTGGGTTTCTGCCAACTCCACACAATGCACAACAGCCATTTTGAAGAGCTGGAGAGCCTAAACCCTCAGCAGTGTGCCCAATGGAGACTGGTGTGCAGGGATATTTTCAGGAAGTTACTACAAGCAAGCACCAACAAGCTGGAGGATAAGCACAAACCACGGTCACTTTTCTACTTGGGCAGAAATCTTCCAGTGCTTGCCTGAACAGACACACTGTTGCCTGTGTATTTACAGATAATTTCCTAGTTTGGCACAATAAGTCTGTAAAGAGCTGCCCCCAGCACCAAGAAAAAGGAGTAGCCCAGCCTCCAGCCACCTGACATAACTTGGAGTTTTAAATTTGTATTTCCTAGAAATTACTAACTCAAACCTTCAGAATATCCATCACACACAAAAACGTGGTATCTTCATCTCATGTTAACATAATTAATGCTTTTTTTCCCTCCTAAACCAATCAGGTTTAACCAAGCAATGTGTTTTGTTTTTAACTTCCGTTTACCAAAGAAGTATCATGCAGAACATGCAACATACACTAAGATTCATAAGCATGTCTTGAGTCACAATGAATGCAGAGATCTTCACACACTCTCATAGCCAGCAAGCTTACAGCACTAAGAGACACTGCTTTTAAAAATCCATACAATCTTCATGTGTATTTTCCTTTTCCTAGAGTAATTCTCCTCCTAGGATTCCATCCTTCCCAGCAGTAACAAAAACATCAAGAGTACCACATTTGTGAGCAAGCGAAAAAAAATATGTAAGAATTCATGTGTGAATGAGGCTTGATGAACAAGAATTTCACTTCAAAGTTACTGGTTCACTTGAAGTCGTCTCTGTGAGTTGACATATACACACATACAGTCTTTGTAAACTAACAGGAAGGCTTCAGTACCCTTCTCTTTCTTAAAACAGCCAAGAGTGTGTTACTGCTGTGAGCAGATTGAGTGTCCACCTCTTAACAATCAAAGGCTAGAAACTCTCAGGAATTCAAGTGCAACAAGCAGAACAAAGCATAAATTGTATCAAACACCACCTACACTAACATTTTACTAAATTCTGTTGTATACAAAAACAATGTTAAAATTGCAATTTACTTACCTAAGTAAGTTCCTACCAAGATTGGCAAAGAAAAAGGAAAAAAAAAGATTTAAAGTTTAAAAAAGGAAAGATTCACATAGTTCAGAATAAAATAGCCCAACCCCATGCAACAAATACAGAAACACAGACTGGTTTGGTTGTAATGAAACACAGAAGTGATCACAGATCTCTGTTGGGACAGATAAACCCAAGACAACATTGAACACTAACTACAAATGAGAGATTCCACAAAGAAGAGCTTTAATTTTGCATCAGTGGTTCATTACCCGCCTCCTTTCACTAACCCCTGCCCATTAACCTTGTTGCGTTTGGACAGTACATCCTAAAATGCTTGGTCTGACAGTTTACATTAAGTTGCTCCACATCTCACAGGTATGTTTGTTCATGCAAACCTATGCCTTCTGCTATGAGTACCTGAAGGACCCTACTAATACATTCTGAGCAGTGACATCCAACTATGATGAGTTAGTAGCGACCCTTGGACAAGTATGTTGAGAAGGGAGAGCTGTGATCTGTCTTGGTGTGGGGTCAATTGATACTCTCCATCTGTAACCCTGAAAGAACACCAGGATATATTCTGTCTGGCTGAAACACACCAAGTGGTTAAAAACAGGTGACAAAACCATGCATCATTGCTTTAGGATTTGCTGACCCGAGCTATGTAAACTAGAAACCTCTGAATCTGAAATTAGAAACCACTGTTCCTAGAATTGGGAGTATTACACATCATACACATGTGTGTATAGATATACGTTTATCACACATGGAGATTCCACTCAATTACAAATTCAGGCTTTGTACTATTAGTACAATTCTGCTCTTGCATTTTTATGTATCCATTTCCTCTCATTAATTATGCCTGTTTCCTACTATTGCCTTGGGATAGG
Organism: Chaetura pelagica; assembly: GCF_000747805.2. Lineage (NCBI taxonomy): Eukaryota > Metazoa > Chordata > Aves > Apodiformes > Apodidae > Chaetura > Chaetura pelagica. Next base: position 900,237 of record NW_009953647.1, on the reverse strand, counting down.
CACTCTCCTTTCATTCAGATCAACATTTACATCTTACTCCATGTCATCCCTCAAATGAAATGGTTTTCACTAGCTGGTTCGTAAAGCATAATGCTCATCTCCTGATTTAATTTCCAGATTTTTCTCCCTAACACTAAAAGAAACTAATCACAGTATCATGGCTAAGCTGAAGGCAAGTGAAAAAAGTTTCACTTAACATCAGAATACAAAATCCTAAGTACAATTCTCAAAAATAAGATGTACTTCTGGCATATAATCTAAAGAAGCTGCACAGGCAAACAGCTCCTGGGGTCTCCAAAAAAACATTTCAAGCAACTTGTCATTCTTCCCAGCTGTGCTGCTGCTGGCAAGAAACAGCCATTCCTTTATGAAGCACTGAACATTTTCTCTCTTGATACTAGTCAGAATTACTCTGGTCCGGATATCAATAGCTAAAGCCAGGACTTTTTCCCAGTACCCCCATGGAACACATTATTCATTAAAGGACCAATACTCCCTGCTGTTTGCAGTCATTCCTGGATGGGCAGATTTCCTTCAGCTGGTTACCCTCTACTTAGGAAGGGCAGCCAGGGGCCACTGCTGATAAAGGCAGAACTTTAATGCAATTCATGTACACAGGTAAGTCCAAATTTTTTACAAGATTCAAGTTAGCCAGAAAAACCTTTGAGATAATCACCTCCATAGCTGATGCTGGAGAATTTCCACATATTCTCAATTGGACAAATGTTTATTTAATCAAGAACAGTATTTTCACTTTCATGATCATCTCTTAATTATTAAACTAATGCCATGGTAGGCTGATGAATGCTTCTGGTTCTAGGAGTTCATTCACATTTCCCCATAAGGAGGTAAGAAACTATGAACCTGAACACGTTAAACTAGATCAACATTCCCTTTTGGTTTAGAAATCCCCAGCAGCAGAAGCAAGGTATTGCAACAGTTAATTAACCTCACTCAAAAATCTGCAGCTTGTTTCCAGCCAAAGTTTTGCTGCTGTACCTTCTGGCTACTGCAGCTCATTATTCCATTCCCGGCTAGACTAAAAAGCCCTCTATTATTAGACTTCTGCTGCTCCTGTCAGCAAAGACAACCATCTACAACTTCCACTTTGATAAAAGCATTTTCCATTATACAGTGTGCTTTCCAGTCCCTTCACCATTTTCATGGCTCTTCTATAAATCCTCTCCAATTTTCAGCATTCGATCCACTACCATTTTATCAATACAAGTTTGTTGCCAGGAAAAGCTTTCCCTTTATTTTAGCTACTCATTCATGTTCTCTCCCTTTCTGCCAATTTTAGAGTGCATGTGATGACCCTGAAAAACGAATTGATCAGATGAAAGCTAACATGGTATAAAAGAGAGAGGAAAAAATAATCTAACAATGCTCCTCCTTTTCCCCAGTAGGAATTTGCATAGACAAGTATCACATAGACCCTATACTGGATAGCGGTAAGGAGAAAAATAAACAGGGTCCAGGACATAAAATATTACCTGTATATTTCTAGAGGAAGTTTCATGGTACATCTTATTAACCAAGCTCTAGGGTATTAGTGAAAAAGAATAAACTAATACATTTTTAACATCTCACTGTATTCAACAGCTTATGGGACTCCATGTGCTTTTCATGCTTCAAAAATAGGAACCTGCAGGAGTTTGTCCATGCTAACCTAATGCTGAAGGAAAGCTGGGAAGACCACTGTTTGCATAATCATGTCTCCAATGCAATGAAAATGAAAGAGGAAAGCAAAACAAACTATAGGATTACACCCTTCTTAAGAAATAGATTGGAGGGAGAAGAGAGAGACAAGATTATTTTCATGTTCTTGGAATTCCAGCACCAAACTCTAGGTGCCTGGCCAGACTAATCATATTTGAAACCTGAATAAGCTCAGGTCTCCAGGGTTAAGCAGGGATGATTCAGAAAAAGGAAAGTTAAAGATACCCAACTGGAGTTACAGTAGCAAGAGAAAAAGAAAAAAAAAAAAAAAATCCAAAGGAAAAAGCTGAAGTACTCTTATAAAGGGTTCAACATAAGTAGTTTTAACTAGTTCTGGCTGCAACCCACTAACAAGTCTCCTTTCTTCTTCTTCCCTGATATCTCACCACCAAGGTTCCTCTTTTCCCAGTCTTTCCTTTTTTACCATTGCTAGTCCTCTCTTCACGTGGAGTTCAACCTGACCAACCCTAATACAGACTAGGTGATTTTCCACCTCCAACCCCTCCACTCTCAGTCACCATTTGGACATATTTAGGAATGGTGTTTCTAGTTACACAGGAACATCCATCAAGGTACTTTTCTGAGGGCTGAACTCTAAGCACTGACCACCCATTGTCGTAGACACCAAGGGGTGGAAGATCCTCAGATTAAAATCTCCCAGCAATACTGTCAGAGGGAATGCCCCAAAAACCTACACGAACAGTTCAATTTTCAGCAATGTTAAAACAGCCTAATTCTAAATGAAGGCAGCAGGTGCCATGGCAATTTAAAAGCCTTAGAAACCTGGCCATACATATATATATAAATAAACATGGATCTTAATTCTTTCCACTAAGCAAAACTACAAGCTGCTACTCAGCCAATTCCCTGCAAAGCAATCTCTTGAATTTATATTGCTTTATGATGTGGCCATGAGGAAGGCCTTACAGACTCATCAGATGCAATCAGCTCAGCAACTAGCCATAATTTACATACTTCACCCATGAGTTAGGAAGCAATAGCCCTCTAACAAAAGGCATTTATCACCAGCTAAAGCCCAACATCCTAGCTATCCACTGTCATGTATCAGAGACTTTGACACTGTGACCTGTACAAACCATAAGGTATCTTCCAGATGCCACAGACAAAGCACATCAGCAGGAGGCAAAAAAAAAACCCTGGATAATTCATATAACATTGAGGCAAGTTAACATCTCCCTGAAAACTTATCTCAATATAAGTGAGTAAAGTGTCTTCCTGCACCTTAACTTTTGTACAAATAGTATTTTAAAGCTCTCTGAGCAGTTGTCTTGACACCAGCTTTCCTTTGCAGGACTACAATGTCCTCACCCAGCCAGTGTGCCACCACATATCACCAAGGGGAGAGGAATAACAAAACCAAAACAAAACTCCACAATTTCCCATAGGAACTATGTAAATTAAGAATCTGCCTGGTTATAACAATTCAATTTTACTCTCATTGATATTTTTCTTCTATTTTGGTCAGTTACAATTAAAAAATCAGTCATTCTGGATATAGGAGTTTATTTCAGTCCTTTTATACTAACTTATTGGCTCCCAAATTCTGATCACATGGCTTCACCACTCCTGCTGCCATTTACTCCTTCAGAACAGTTCCATCTTGTGCTCTTCCTCTCCTCTGACCTCCTCCTCTCCCTTCCCACCAGCAGCACCCTAAACTAATAAGCCTGTATGGATCCATCCAGGGCCAAGGAGAAGGTCTCAGCACCACATTGCCACTGCTGGCACAGCACAGGAAACTGGTACTAGCCATGCCCAGAGCCAGCAAAGCTTACTAGTTCACATGCAAGGCAACTGGGAACCAGTGCTATGTGGCACTGGCACACAAACTGGCTCCAGGCCAGAAATAGCTGCACCAAACTTCTGTTTCCTTGTGCCCAGCAGGTGTTCATCCAAGTTCTTTAAATCCTGCTTCTCTTGCAGGTGGTTCCCTTCCCTCTCTGTCTTGGCAAAGCTTCCAGCAACCCAGGGCTAGAAAACATTCCGGATGTCGAAATTGCAGCATGACAAGTATTTTCCATTCATAAATAAATCTCAACCAACGAGTTTAAGCTGAACTGCTCACGAGAATATCCAGTTAACACTCACTACCCCAGCAGGTGAACAGATTCTGGGACTGATTAGTACTCTGCTACCTAGTAGTTATAGGAACAAGTACTATGCCAAGTATTTCAGTGGCTGGCTGAGAACAGTGAGCAGATAAAGCAGCAAAGTACTTGGTGGGAGCCAGTTTCTGCACAGCTACAGACGGGTGCTTCAGAGAAACACATTCTGAGCAGCCTGAACAGGTATTTCACTGAAATCTTCTTTTTGAAAACTGTTCCAGCAACAGCTACGACTGAAATGAATCTAATCACATAAGTGCACCAGCAGACAGGTATTTTAAAACACTAGAACAAGAATATTCCATTTCCAGTAAGTAAATAGACTCAGGTTATCAAACCCAGCACTCTAAGCAGAGAGAGCCTGAAGGCCACAACATCTCAGAGCTTCAGAAGTGTCTCAGCTGCTGAGTGACTCAACAGTTCCCTTGCTGATGAGGGCTTTCAGCAGGGAGCAGTAGGCAGGTTGTCACTAGCAGCTGTGGAAGTTCAGTGAGCTACTTCACATCCCTCATGATTGAACAAAGCTTCCCAGGAAGCCAAACTGACCCCAGGCAGCAGGGTGTTGCTATTCTTCTCAAAGCACCAAACTTAAAAAGCACATTAAAAACTCAGCAACACAAGACCAAGATGTAAATTCTTAAAGAGAGCAAGACAGTAGAACAATCACTGTCTTAGTTCTTACTGTATTCTCCACATGCACTTATATATGCATGCATGTGAATAAATATTGATAACATCCACTGTCTCAGCAATTAACCACAAAGCTTAACATCAGGGCATGCAGTGTGGGCCACTTCATGGTAACACGTAGGCTTAACCTTGTGTTTGCCTGCCTCACAATGACATTTGTATATCCCAGCTATTCAAAATTGGTCTGTTGTACTGAATTTAAGTGACATCTTATGTACGTTTCCTGCATTATCACAAACTAAAGCTTCTGAGGATTATTCATTAGTCAGAACAGATTAATTTTTGAAATTTTGAAAACCATTTCTACTTTAAGTAGAGAACATGCAGATAGTCTCTCACTGGTGAGACTGTCCACACACTGTGGAAAATACAGAGGCTTGGACTTGGAATTCAGTGTGAATACTGTCTTCTATTTCTTTGGGTCAATGTGAATTCAAAGTCGTTCAGGACACTTGAAACTTGAATTTCAAACAGTGAGGCAACACCTAGTTTCAAACCAACCATCACAGCTTTCAGCAGTGTCACAAAGCTGCTAGAAAACTGTTCTCTCAACTTGAGGAATTAGTTTAGGAATTAGATTCTAAGCATTTCACTTCATGTCTTCCGTACAGTTGTACGACTTGTCATCAGCATGTGAAAAGCCTGGAAGGTGAGCAGCATGACCATGGGTGGAAATGATTACCCAAGGAACACTTAGACATCAACAGAGAAGGTGCACACAGACTCATTAGCCACAAAGCACAGACAAGCCAGCAGATGAAACTAAAAATCACTCTCCTAGCATAAGCTGAGCGCAGCTTCAAGGTCTTACCCCTGCTAGGCATCAACAGGCGCTTCTTCATGTTGCCTGATAGAGCACAAGTGAACAGAAAAGAGAAAAACATCACATCAGCAACCTGAACAGCAGCAGTTTAAAATGTTCTTAATCTTAAAACACAAATAATAAGATATTGTTTGTAACTGTATTTTAGATAAGCCACATGTAAAGTTAAAATCGGAGGTAAAAAAATAGAAGATTCTCTGTATCTCCCTCCCTGCTCAGAGTTACCATGAAACCAACTATTCCTTTCCCCTGTCAAGGAGAGCTACCCTCCATGCTCTCACTCTCATTAAGACCACTTGAAAGCCACCTGGGAACTGCACAGCTACTACCTACAAATTAAAAAGCTGTAAACCTCCAAAGAAAAAGGAAACATGACTGGAGAAAGCTATTAAGGTTTTCCTCATTGTACTCGTTTAAAAATTGAAGGGAAGTTTCTCCTTCACTATCCCACTTGCAAGGCAGAGTTCCACTTGCACAGCAGCTTTATGTGCATGCAACACCCAGGCAGAACAAATCACATGTCTCTCCCAGGGAGGAGAAACAGGACAAGTGACTTTTAAAAAAGGAAAAAATTAACTTCCCTCAAGAATAGGAAACTTGGAATTTATATAGAACTATAGCTTCAAATAATCTTCTTATATACCAAAAGGACAGAAAAAAAAAGCCTATATAGACTATATACATTTTGCAGAAAAATATTTACCATCCATTCCATTGTGTTGTTCATAACTTCTTTTTCCCAGGATAGTTGGGGACCCATTATTAATGACAGGTGTAAACTTAGCAGGAGTCAGATTGTTGAGAGAACTGGACAAGCTCTTTGCAGGATCTGGTTTCGGAGGACATGGATGAGACTCTGTTGTAAAACAGCAAGGTGGGGGTTTTTATTAGTGGTGATACCCGAATTATACATCTGAAAACAACCTGCAGACTCCAAGGTGAACAAGTGTACCTCCCCTTATATACAAACTCGCTCAGTCAATAGTTTCGACTGGAGATTGCTATTTATAGAAAGCATTTAAAGCATATTTAGGAATCCATCTCTACTAAAGATGTTAAAACCAATGTCATAATATCATATAATCCTAAATTAAGAGCTAATAACAAAAGCATTTTGTATCTATTTCCAAAACACTGTTCTCTGACAATCTGGGATCACTTTAGAGGTGCTCTATATAAAAGCCATCTTTGGGCAGGCATGCAACAGCCCTAAACTCTGGGGAAATTTTTACTTTTCCAATTTTTCAAGGTTTGTAAAAATTCTCAACTGGCCAAACAAGTAAGGATTCAAAGTACCACCATAAAAAACACTCAAGAGTCTGATTTAAAACTTTTGGCCAAGGTGCAGATCAAGCACACCCTGTAGAGAAAGTTACAAGCAACAGCAAATGGAAGCTGCTCACAGCCCCAGTAGCCAAGTAACATATAACTTAAAACACACTGAGCACAACAACTCCAAAAATACATTCTCACCAGTTCATCAGCCTCCCTCCCTTTCTTCCATTCCCTTCTTCCAGCTCAACAGTCAAATGGAGACCCTGACACAGCACTAATGAAATCTCAAAAAGCACTGCTACATTCTGTAAAAGCATTAAAGGCAGCATTTTATCCACTAGCAAATCTTCTCCCTTTACTGGCTTTATTTGGTTGCACCATACATATCCAAAGGTTTCTCAGACTGTGTATCTCATTAGTATACAGTAGAAGTACAACACTCCACACAGAAGCAGTAAATATTTAATAAACCCTAAGCCTTGCAATATTTCATCAACAAAAATGTTCAAAGAAACACAAAATCAACTCCAATGTTTCCTCTCAGAGTAAAAAGGCAATCAATTTCCTTGTTAATCTGGAAGCCTTCAAAGTACCACTTGTCCAACCTAGCTTTCTGTGGTAAGACTCACATTTGACTACTGTAATAACCTGAGACATGTCTCCAGAGTATCTCTAGCAACCAGCAATGCTAGGGAAAATAATTTTGCATTCATTTGGAGTCAGAACTGGTGTGTCTCATAGCTGGCCACTTCCTGCACTAAAATTTACACCAAGGTCCTAAAAAGAGCTACTCAGTACTCCCCCACAGATCAGCTGGTGAGGTCCAATACCTCACAAAAAAAGTGTGTGTGTGTGTATATAAAACGAAACCAAAACCACAAACCAAAACCAAATTATTCAAACATAGTCCCCTTGTCCAGCTCCAGCACAGAACAACCAGCAACTGATCCACAAGCCATGGGACACAGCACTGTCCTAAACCCAAGAGGCTTCTTGGAGGACCTGAGTGTAACAACTATCACCAGACAGCCCAAGAAGTGTAACAGTGGACCAATTGTTCTCAAGAAATTATGTGCAGATGGTAACTTGTCTCCACATACACTGATGGCCAGAGCAAACACATCCCTCCCTTCACTTGAAAAAGCTTCTGATACAGCTCTGTGAGCCCAGGATGGACTGCTGAGCCACTAGGGCTGTCACACTAAGTAGGAAAGCGAAAATGGACACGTCAGGGGGAAGATTCTCATCTTTTAATCCAGAGCCAGCATCAAAATGCAGAACCAAATGGAAAAAAGGAGTGTTTAGCAGAATTAGCTAGGGTTTTTTGTTTGGTATTGGGTTTTTGTGGTTGTTGGTGGTGGGCTTCTTTAATACCTAAATACCGGAGCACTGCTTCTAAAGGCTTTCGAACCACCTGCTTTAATAGCAACGGGTTTTCTGATGCCTCAGGCAAACGTGCTGTGCCTGTAAAAGAAAGAAAAATATTTAGAGGGGAAAAAAAGACATTGAGATATTATAGCAAAACTAAATGAATTAAACTCAAGTGTCCTGAAAAAGCTTTCCAATCCAAAGGAACTTCACAGGTTGCAAGCACGTCTTGGCAACGGGACACAAACACAGAATGCAAAAAGTAAGAACAAACATGAATATTTTAAAACAGGAAAGCTCCAAGTTATTTGTCTAGCCTACAATCAGTCAGAACACCCTACAAGTACAGCTAGATTTAGTGAAACCACCAGCTACAGGCAAGACAGCATCACCGGAAGATGCAAATTTGACTGGAAAGGTTTCTAATCCAACTTGATTAGAAAGGAATCTCTTAAGGGTTCCCTTGCAAGTTGGCCCCAGTTGCATCACCACTCACACTCTGCTTTGATGGCTGCACTGTTAATGGGCAGGTAGGGGTGTCTGGCAGCGTGCCAGGGGCGCAGGATGTCTCGGCATAAACGTCTGGCAATTCTTGTCAGCTTTGTTGTATGGAGATAGAAAGCCTGTCGTGTCTTCATAGCAAACTTGGGACTCCCACTGTTCCGGACTGGCACACCATGAGGACTCTAGAAAAGACAGAAAAACAAATGTGGTTTCTAAAAAATAATTACCAGAAAGCATGGTTTAAAAAAAGAGAAAGAATGTGGTGTAACATCACTTGCAACTACTGATGCACAGACATAAGGGCAGAAACAGTATTACAGATGAAAATATTTTCAGGCCAGCTACTCCCCATTTCCCAAATCTTACCCATCAACATTTGGAATTTTCTTCCAAAATATCTTAAAGGATAAAAAAAGTGAACATAATTTTTTTCTCTTCACAGGGAAGCATTTATTTTTGTGCTGTCCCAAGTTTTAAAGCAGGAATCCAAGAGCCAGACGTAAAGAAGTTGCCTAATGTTATCATATGTTTAAAGTACTTACAAAGCCAACAGAAATTTAAACTTTGGGTGCCTAGAGTTGCTCTGGAAACTCCTTCTAAAAAACAACTGTATGAGGGAGATAGCTATACAGCTGCTTTCTGATTTTTAAAATATATATTACAAACTCACTTCTCAAAGCAAACTTACAACATGCAAGAATGTTTTTGTCTCAAAGTTGCAAAGTTGTTCTAATTCTTATTCTGAACTTAATGAATTCATTTACAGAGCTGTCAAATATTCCCTGCATGTAATAAAGAATAATACTGAAAGATTTATCTACAACAGAGAGAAAAAGCATAATTTCTTCATGAAAAGCAACTAAGTCAACCAATAAAATAATGAAAGTAGTACCTTGTTATCTCAAACCTGCCCACAGTTGCAAAATAGGACATTTCAGCTTGGGGAGAATCAGGTTTTCCCCTTTCTGACTATTTACATCTTTTAAAATTAACAAATAAGAGGTATAAGGCAGATAAAATCTGGCAGTTATCTCAGCAATTAGGTAGCTTCAGAGGGCAAACAGAAGCCTGGAAAGGACAGATGTTAAATAAAAGAAAAATAGAAAAGGAATGATAGCAAAGACTAAGAGAGAGGAAATAAATTAATCTACAACTAAAGTTCATCAGTGTGCACTATCCTTCTATGTGATGCAGCTACTTTCTCCAATCAGCTCATTGTATGATGCTTCCAGACTGAATTCAGAAAAATTCCAAGAAGCTTGTTTTTTACATAAAAGGGCAAAGAGAAATAAACAACAGCAGCTCATACAATGCTAACCCAAACCTATCCAAAAGGAAGGAGGATTAATTTAAAAAAATAGGATGAAGCAGAAAAACAAGATAAGGGATCTTTGAAAAGCCACAAGCTATTTGAGCTATCTAATTTTGAATGTGCCTTGGGAAAGGGAACAGGTTTCAGGAAACAACAAATCCCCTTATGGAAAAAAAACAAATGGGTCCTCTTCCCCGTACAGCAAAAATAATGGAAACTGAATACCAGAAACACTGACTGCTATTTCAGTTTTTCCATTTTCATTAAGTTATCCCATGCATTTGATGGCTAGTTTGCTAAACAAATGATGTTTTTTGTTGTTTTGTTGTTGTTGTTTTTCTCAGGGGAGTACTTGGCAACAAATTACTTACAGTCAAAGTTGTCATGCCAGCTTTTGCAAGACATGAAATACCAAACCTGAGGACAACAATGGGGGCTGAAGGCATTTGTTTTGTTGTTAAATATTTAAGAACAGTGAGAACAGTCAGACACCATGGCACGTAGCTTTCCAGGCAAGAGCACTGAGCAGTCTGCTTGACAGATACCTACCAAATTATTGCGGTTTGGTCCTGGTCTCTCCCCATCTAACCGTGTTGGCATTTTCAAGCCACCATATTTCTTCCAGTAGGTCCAACAGGATGCACAGAGGCGACACTGCATGTTAGGGGGACCCCAAGAATACCACTGGTAAGACTGTGTGGCTAGAGATAACAAAGGTGGAAATTATATATATCCTTAAACAGGACCACTTTTCAGAGCTTACACTCTTTAGAACCATCACAAAAGCAAACCATCACAAAAGAAAACCCATACAAAGACAGTGCAAAGCTCAGACAGACCTTAGAAACCTGATTATGGCTTCACTGTCGCCCCACTGTTAAATGTACTTGGGATTTCAGCAGAAGTAATTACACATCTAAAGTCCATTTAAAACATGAAGAGAAAAAATGACTAGTAGGATGGGAAAATTCCCTGCTAATGAAACTGAAAGCTCTTATTTTGCAAGACTGGTAGACAACAACTTCTGTGGAGCATGGGAGAGGGAGGGGAGATTGTCTTCAGGAACTCCCTATACATTAATTTTACAAATAAAGAATGTAAGATAAATCTGTGACTTGACTTCTCAGACATTCCTACACGTGAGCATCTCTAAAGGATCCCCATAATGTAGGACAAGTATTAGAACTCAGTATATTTATAACTGCCAGCAGATCAAATACAAAGACATTACATATTTTGAAATGTACTAAACAACTATTGAAAAATTGTCAACTACACACCTTGGTGATGAAAGCTTTTGCTCAATAGTTACTTACAATTACCCAGGCCATTTGCTATCTCTCCCTTGAAGTATTTAGTAATTACATTTACTAATGTAACACCAGTCACTCCAGAAAAAAAAAACCACCAACCCACAACAAAACCCAACTTTGCTTAAATGCTGGTATGTCAAATTCTGTCCTCCCACCCTTCCAAAGCCTTCTCTCCCACCCCCACCACAACAGAGCTTTTACATGAACTGTTTGCAGCACAGCACTCACACTCTGAGCACAGCTGCCACACTGGCACGTCACTTACTATAACAGCTTTCACAGGCCCGTCCTGCTGCCGCGTTCTGTGCCTGTACTCCAGTACCATTTACCACTCCTGGTTTGACATTATTTACATTGATCTGGTTGGGGTTTGGCTTGTTACTTAAAACACAAAGCAAAAAAGGAGGACAAACATTAATTGAGGCATGCAATTTCCTACGTGTTTTCAAACAAACATGCCCCCAAATATTTGAAGATTTACACTTCATTTGCCTCGTGGCTTCTGGAACAGGCTGTACTTACCAGCAACCTATTCTTTATTTCCACGTCGTCTTACTGCAAATGTTTGCACCATGTACCCACAATTGGCAGAAGCACACCCAACATATCAAACAAAATCTTTGGACATGGCATATGCAGAGAGATATTTGAGAATATGAGCCTTCTGGCAAGACTTAACTCTGTGGTCTGCACTTCTGCTAAAAAGCATTTAGGTTTCTACTAAATGGAAAAAATCTGAAAGCTCAACATCTGCAGAGCAAGAAATTTACTGATGGCTTCTAATAGAAGAATGTCTGAATCACCTCAATTCATTCCTATACTCCTAAAAATGTTGACTCAGGGGTAAAAAAATCTACTGGCAGGAGCTGAGAATGGAAGGGCAAACAAAACCTTGGCATAGAGAGCAGGATGGAATAGTACCAAATCTCTGCAGAGAAAGAGGTGTCAGGGAGGGAGAAGGAGGCATTCAAACAATCCTTGGGATGGGAAGGAACAAAAAGGACAGAGAATGGAGATCGCAGGGACACTACTTCTGGGTGATGGAAGAAGATGGAAGAAGTCACATAAGAAGTTTCAAGAAGAATACAACAGGAGCTTATAAAACACACAAAGACTTCCAGGTGCTGTTAGGAACTCAGCTTATAGAAGCAACAAAGCCAAGGCAGCCTTTGGTGCCAACTTCTGAACAGAAGCCCCAACTGTCATGCCTTCATTTCTCTTACCTGAAGATAGAAGGGAGTGGGTATATTCCTTTTATTTCTGACTAACAAACCTGTGATTTGAAATCCACTTATTTAAGCAGAAGTATCTTAAAAATGTCTTTCTGAAAACACGTTTTCTTACACATCAGTTGCACACTGACACAAGAGTCACAGTGATTTCAGTGACACAGAATACTTATTACTTTTCTCCCTGGCTAGTGCTGCAAAAACACCATTTGTGGGAATATGTCCAAATCAGTTTCTTTCTAATGGGACATTAATATTAGGTTTCACGTTCTCAGCAATGACCCATGAAATCAAAGGAGTTCCAAGTGACTGAATTTTGAAGACAACTGGCCCTTGAACTCCAGAACAAACCCAAATGCTACTGGAAAACTCACACTGCCCTAGAAGCCAGAAGGTGATCCTTCTCCTCATCTGAAAATGTCTGATCAGGCACAGAGATACACAGCTCAGTAAAGCTCCATTTCTATAGACACAGAGTAGATTCAGCTGTGATTGACTCTAAAAGGACCACACAGAGGTAAAAGAGTATTTGCCTAGTGTCAGAAAAAATTCAGATAGCATTCTGATGGCTCTCCTCACTGTAAAGTTGAGGGCCTCCCTGCAGAAGAGAAAGTTTAGGAGGCTACAGAGCACTGAAACACTGTTCCTTCAGTGCAGTAGGCAGCCTGCATACAGCCCAAAAGAAGCAGAGAAGAGAAAAAAAGGCATACAAAGGCATTTAGATGAACAAGCCTGATTAGGTTTTTTTTCTTCTTTTGCTTACTAATTTGCCTGGCTCTTACAAAGACTGAAGTCTTTCTGGGTACTTATCAGAATGGCACAAAGTTCAGACACCACAGATGGCAGGAGTTCTGCAGACACATCTAACAAAGTGTAAGTTGAGAGGGTACATTCATGCTACCCAGCATTTCTTCTGGGATGTCACTATAGTAACCTGCTTCAAAACAGCTTCTGCCAATGATTCACTAGCAAATTCCATGTGCAAACATTACCAAGATGCTGCAAAACAAACAGTTCTCACAGATGCACAGTTAAAAGCAGTGTTGCTCAAAGACAAAGACTGAAGTAAAGAAAACCAAGGTTTCACTCCAAGTCTTATGGCTCAATATCAGATAGGTTGCTTCCCTTCTAGAAGTGTATTTATCCTCTTGAAAATGTAGTAAAGGAGTCTTCAATCCATCAGCAAAGCACACAAAAAGGTTTTGTGGTTGTTTTAAGCAGCATGCTGGGAAGCCTTGGTGAGTCTGGTTGTAAACAGCAAGTTGAGAAGAAGACTGCACGTGTTGGTACGCACACCTCAAGCACTAAGATCTCATGCAGAAAGGAAGGTGATGGCCTGACTCCCTTGTCCTCCCTACAACCCTTCTCAAACTTGTATTTCAAACACAGGAGAAAGAGACGCATGGGTAAGAGATGATCACAAAATGGTCAGGCCAGAGCTGTGACAATAATGTCACTTCAGGATTTGGGAACAATACAATTCAAGTAGCTGCAAGAAACAGCAGAAAGCACCCTGCTCCAAAGGTGAGGTCAAGCTTCACAGTGGCAGTAACAATAAAAGTTAGGCAGCTAATGTCTTCATCATCATATGAGAAGCAAAAAGCTCTTAATTGCTGATGATATGTTAATTAAACTTGTTTGATATCACCAAAGCCTGCTACAGCTATTAACAAGAGAATCAGATGAATAACTGGATGAATCATTAGGCAACTAATGGAGCTGAAGTGAAAGATTCAAATAAGGCACTGAGAACACTAATGGTGTGGTAAAGTATCTATTCCAGTACTTACATCAAGAATGGAAGTATTTTAGAAGGGCTTCAATTGTGATGGTGCAGTCAATTATGCTAGAATTATGCAGGGATCATGAAACAAAGTTTTCTGGGCTGTATTCTGCAGGAGATGAGACTCAACTAAAGGGAATAAGGTGATAAAGCACTTGCAGAAAGAAGGCACTGGAAGCCAGCCATAAGCCCTTGCTCAAAACAACTAACCTGAAGACAACACTAAGCCAAGCAGAACACTGAAATCCCTCCACTATGGGTATGTCCAGCATTTAACCCACAGCACAGTAATACAACTGTAGTTTTTAAAAATAATGATAAACTAAACACTATCAGTGCATATTCCCTATTATTCAGGAAACTGTTGTGGTGCTAGATGAAATTAAACAATTAAGAAATAAAGCCTCAGAAATAAGAACAACGTTTAATCCTTTGTAAGGAATGTTTATGCCATCAACCCCAAGGCATCTATTACAAGTGTCTGGATTCCTTCTCCAGACAGAGGTGAGCTGTCATTATAGACTACTGTAAATACCCACTTCTAAAACAGGTCTAATGACTGCTAAATAATGGTTTTTTGAGAATGAGCTTGCTCAAACAAAACATTGAAGATTGCCATTTTAACTAGCACAGTTAAAAAAGACAAACAGCATTACGCCTTTTAAGTTTTCCGTGCTGCAATGGATCTCTGCACAATTAAGTGGAAGGAATAAAGTTTTGCTCCTCAAGCAGAGGACAACCCAAAACCAAAGGAATTGTCTTCAGTTTGTTAAGCAGTCGCCCCTTGTAGTCATCCAAAGCCTTGATACATTCCCCCAATTTCCCTATTCACTTAAAAAAAGAAACAAGACAGGGAGAAGAGTATTTCCCTACTTTACAAGTGTTTATGAGGCAGCACATGCAGCTCGTCAAAGTGCTCTGAGGTTCTCAGATAAAATTCTACAAATGGAATGTACCAGTTTACATTTACAGATGTAAAATTTAAAATGCACATTTTACATCAATACATTTTGGAGACTGGGGACTGTAGAGAACACTTCTTTCTTCCCCTTCTGTTCTTACCCCTTCTGCTTTCACTGAGATCAAAGCAAAAGAGAGAAAAGCCACACAGAATTGTATGTCTCAGCTATCGTGATTTGCAGATGTCCTAATCCCAAAAAGCACCAGCTACACAACCAGGTCATCATCCAAAAGAGGGAAGTAACTAGTACACACAATGCCTGCAAGATTAGCAAAACCAGAATATGATTTCCATAACAGCCTGAAGACTATGTTTGGGTACACACTAGAAGGAGAAAGAGACTGAGACTACATCTGCAACAAGAAAGGTGTCTGAGCCCCATGTTCATGCTGGTGGATGGGAGGATGAAAAGTGTAAGAAAATGGAATCTCTTTGTGCATTCAGACTTACGCTGCTGCTTTATTTAACAACACTCCCACTGACACAAAAATTGCTAGAGAAAACAGATAAAATATTTGTTTCATTTCCTGAATGCAGAATTCAACTGATTTTACACTTTTTCCTTTCCCCAGGAAAGCACATTAGTGCTTTTCAACCTAAGGGATGCATTACAAAGCCATGCAGGCAAACATCAGGTTCAGTCACATCAGCTACAAAATCTGTCCCAAAACCAGAGTTGTTCTTGGAAGGAACACAGAAATGTTTGTCCAGTATCTAGGCCAGACATGTTTTTCCAATATCTCAGTTTAGGACTTGATAATCCCACATCAATTACTGTATGGCTCTCCATGCTTCAGTTATCCACATTATAAATTTGGGGCACAGTCTCAATTTAAAAACCACCAACTCTAAAGCTTCACGCAGAGCTATTATTTTTCACTGTACAATATGTATGTGACATAAGAAATAACCTTTCAAGACAACTTGTCTTTCTTCTTGTTTTCCTCCTCTCTCCTTAGATCTTCCTATTAACATCACACGAACAAACAAGAGCCCCATCAGTGGCAGGAAAATAAAATAAAAAAGATACAATTATTTGAGTCTGATATCCTCTAGGGTCTCTGCAAACAATTTTACACCAGTTATTGTTAGAATAGGTTTCACTCAAGCAGCTGATATGCTTCTGCATAGGTCTTGTAACAGCCTACATCAAGTAATTTATTTTTGAGGTGACAAATGGATCATTATGGTTCAGGCCTCAAAAAAGGAATGGGTTCAGTAACATGATAAGGACAAATCACTAAGATCGATATTTAGTCCCCCTACACTATGTATTGCTATTACAAGTCAATAATATAATCATCTTTCAGGTCACAAGATAATAGATATGCAATACATCCTCTCAGTGCCAGACCTTGCACTGAAACTTGAGTAGAAATAATAAAAAAACCCCTTAGAAATCCTTAATTGTTGCCACATTTGGAGGCATTAACAGCAAAAAAGCAGCAGAAGCATTCATGTGGGATTAAATAAGCCACATTCCCAACTGCTGCTTTTCCTGATGCAATGGAAAGGATACTGAAGGAGGAAGGAAATGACACCATTTTGTTAATTAAACAATATGTATGTTAAGGTGCAACATTCACAAAACCAACCACAACTGGAAATCAAAGCCAGAGACAAAAATAGCAACCACGTGGGTAGAGACAGAAATATTTTCCTGAAGTAGAGGTAAGTTGCTGATTCGATTATATTCTCTAGATAGCAACAAGAATTATCTTGCAGAGATACAGTGTCAAGGGATAAGACACCACTCCAGACAGCCATTATCAAGTAAGCACCATACCTTTCAAATGCAAATACATACATTATAAACCAACAGCAACACTACCAGGCTCTCTCACCTGCAATATCCTTTTGCATCAGCAGTTTAAATTACATTATTTTTTGCTTTACCAGCTTATAATACTGTGAATTCATGTTTAATTTGGTGTTCAGTGTCCCCCTGCAGAGCAGCACCATCCACAAAAAGCCATATTGTTGAAAAATTGCATGACAAGAAAGCTATTTGGTTTCACTCTGAATGTTACACCTAATTTTTTTAGTAAATTCACCTGGAAGATACTGATATCTTTCAAAGCAAAAAGAAAGCAAGGATCCACTTGTTTCACAATAAATAAGCTAAATATGTAAAACTTAGCCTTGCTGTAAGTAACAGAATACATGGTAGAAGTTCAGAAACATTTGAAAGGAGATACCATAAAAGAGTAAAGGAATTGTCTGGGCTAATACACATGGAAACATAACTGGGAGTGAAAGCTGAAAAGAGAAAGGACCAGGGAGATTGAAAGTTCCACACTATAACAAATGTTGACAGGGTTATGCAGAGGAAATGCAAGAGAAGAAACACATTGGTAATAGACTATATATACTTATTTTTAGATGTATTACATATTATTATATATTACTTTTAATATATATATATAAATTGCTGATCCACTGATAATGGAAAAATTATAAAAACACATTGAGTAGTTAATTAGCTACTTGTTTACAACCATGCTGCATCCAGTTCTGGGCCCCACAGTTCAAGAAGGACAGGGAACTGCTTGAAAGAGTCCAGTGCAGACCAACAAAGATGATGAAGGGAGGGGAACATCTCCCTTATGAGGAAAGGCTGAGGGAGCTGGGTCTCTTGAGCTTGGAGAAGAGGAGACTGAGGGGTGACCTCATCAATGTTTACAAATATGTTAAGGGCAAGTGTCAGGAGCACAGAGCCAGGCTTTGTTCAGTGATGTCTAGTGATAGGACAAGGGGCAATGGGTGCAAACTGGAAAACAGGAAGTTCCATGTAAACATCAGAAAAAACTTCTTTACTGTGAGAGTGACAGAGCACTGGAACAGGCTGCCCAGAGAGGTTGTGGAGATCCAAAACCTGCCTGGACACGTTCCTGTGTGATGTGCTCTGGGTGACCCTGCTCTGGCAGGGGGGCTGGACTAGATGATCTTCCGAGGTCCCTTCTAAACCCTCAGATTCTGTGATTCCATAGGGCTCCTAGCTGTTTCTTGGCATCAGGGTGGTTAGCATTTACTCAGCTAAAATACAAAGGAATTCAAGACTATTCAAGCATCAGCAGAAGGTTTGTTATACTGATAACCTAATTTAATAGTTCTCTGACATGTTTTTTCAACTAGGTCTCTCATTATGTAAAGAAAATACATAACATTGGCAGGCCATGGAAACTGCTACGCCAGACTCTCTACAATGAAACAAAACAATACAAAAATATACTTACTAGTTGGGTATATACACTTGTTTTAGCTTGCTTTCTGCTTCTGCTGCTTTCAATCGTTTCTTTAAAGAGAAAAGAAAGAAGTTAGAATAAAAGGAAAACAGGGACTATTGTACCTGAAGTCAAGTAATATACCTGTAAATACTTCAGCACTTATTAAGAAACAATGAAGTTTTCCTTTCCTTCTACAAAATCACTTACCAACAGTAGAAATATCCACTGAAACAGTTGCAGGCATCAAATGACTATGTACACAGCTTTTCAAAAACCAGATTACAATTTACTGCTTATAAGGACAAGCTTTTCATTCCCATTCTCTTCAATGCTAACTCATGCATTGCTCCCAAGACCCTTTTTTCTTTCATGCAGAGGAAGATCTATCAGTCTGTGTTTATTCTCCCTGATAATCTTCACCAGCTGACGGTAACAGGTATAGTAATGTGCCCTCTCCATCCTATTTCCTTGACTGCTGAAGTAATTCAGAGTTTGGATGAAGACTTCTTGTTGATAGCCCTCATTTTTGAAGACAGACACAGGAGATAATCTTGAAAAGTTAAGAAGCCAAAGATCTCAACTCAAAACCAATGCAGAATTACCCAAGACACATTGTAATTATGGTATGTCATCACTTCTGACTAAACACCAGCCACAGGCATCCCATACATTCGTACCTTCTAAAGATGAGCAGCTCTAGATACACAAGCACCATTAACATATCCCTCTCTGAGAAAAAAGGGAAATAAACCCCAGGCACATGTGAATCCGAAGGACAGGTAGCAAAGAACATCAGGGGGGTAGAAAGGGGAGAATCTAACTAGACCAAACAATCAGCCCCTAATGAAAAACATGATTGCCAGGAGATACTAAGGAACGTAACAGATGTGTTTAAGGTTTAATACACACAAGAAGCAGCCTTTTAAGAGCATGGGGACACATGTTTCTTCCCTTCATGTAGCCCTACTTCAGTAAAACCGTCCATTCATTTCTGTTCACATTTCTGGAATAAACGAATGACAGAACTCTTTGGATAGGGTGGAGTAAATTCCCCCAGAATAGCATTGCTCCTTTTATTTTCAGCTACATCTGTGAATTTACTGATAGTCCACAAGAACATGGGAGAAGTAAGCAATCAGCACAAGTTTTTCTAACTGGCCAATAATTCCGTTTATGACTCAAACCTTCAAACCATTTCAAGCTTCCTCTTTATTACATAAGCTAAATTAATTTAGGGTGAACCTCTGGAGGCCTCTAGTCCAACATCCTGCTCACAGCCAGGCTCATGCCAACATCAATGCCAGTAAGAGTGGCCTGCATAAAGCCACAGCGTTTTCCAGACAAACAAGCAGCATGGTGATGTTCTAGACAAACAGATTAGCTTAACATTTTCTGTGTATAGGCCTTAGGGCACAGTCTAAGAACATAATTATAAAGCTAAAGTCAGTATTTTCATTAACTCAGGAAGCACACAAAAATGTAATAAAATTGAAGTCAAAGCAGTAATTCAGGGAACTTCCTCTACTAGAGAACTGGGGCTTTTTATGAACTTCCACTAGGTTTCTGGGTTGTAGGGGGAAAAAAAGCTGCAGTTTTCTTGACAAAAGCTCCCAATGGGACTTTCCAGAATCATTATGTTATGACAGTTTTGGAAATCTATGACTGCTAAAACTTCATGCAAGCCCAAAGCATTACCAGCAGCTGAAAAGTAAAGTCATTTGCCTTGGAGACATGCTTCATTTAGGGTATTAAGCACCAGTTTGGTAAACTGATGATAAATGTCAACCCCACAACATAAAGCATCTGTGATTGAGGACCATGATGTGAGCTCTGAGCTAACAACTGCCATAGTCACCTGGACCTAGCAATACCTTCCACCTCCTACAGCTGCCTGGGGACCAGCAGAGAGCACAACATACAGCACATGCCTTAATTACGAACAAGTATACCAGGAAAAGTGAAGGCTTTCAGAAGGTACCACAATGTACTGGATAAGAGGTTGGTTTTGCATTAAATACTGGCGACTGTGAGCAATCAATAGACGTGATGAGTTTCCTATTTTCTGACAGTGACTGATATCAGAAGGTCCTATAGAAAGGTGCCTGAAATGTAATGATGCACAAGTTCAGAATAATCCCTTCACAGAGAAAGTGCTTTGCTAGGCCCTTTGCCAGTTACTGATTGGTTTGTGCCTGAAGCATATTTACATGATAAATTCTTGATGTTGTCTGAGATAGTTATGACTGTCCTCATCCCTAAGAAAAGCCTGAATATCTGTATTTTTTTCTAGTGGTTTGATCTAAACAAAATACTTTGTCTTTGAGATGTTTATATACACACATCTGAAGTATATCCTCTTATTTACCTCATCTGTTTTCCCCATCTATCAAAGGGAAGTATCACCAACTTGTCTATCCCACAGGAATCAAGGGATTAAAATACTAAGTATTGTACTTTCGAGGTGGAACAAACATCTGTTCTATATGTATCCCCTCCCTAGATTTAATATTTTCCATTCTACCCATTGAGCCTGAAAGAGTTTTACAATATGTGATGCATCAGAGCAAATGTTTGTGGTAATTTTCTAAAGAGTGAACATTTATAAAGAAATAACAAGAAACGTGGGAACCCAGGGGACATTTCAAGGTCCACAGTGCGAGAATTAGGTTGGTAGACAGCACAGAGACATCTCAAACATCCTCTAATATTAAGTCTTTATTAGTTGATGATGGGGAAGATAAATTACATTTTCTGGATTTAAAGGAGAAATTTTGCACTGTTTATTCTTTTGGAAAACTCTGAACATACAAGTGCTGTTGGGAGGTGGGGGAGCTAGGACAGAAAAGGTGCTTTTGAGAGAAATGTTTCCAGCTGCTTGTGCTCCAGCAACACATCTCAGCACTGATGTGTAGTACCTACAGTCTCTGTCACTTGCTTGCCAAAACTGCCATAGTTCCATGTTACTGTAGAGCTTCAAGGGAGGTGTTTTGGGATAAAATGTCCTACAGATGCAGAAAAATATTTCTTTGATGTTATTTCTACTTTGCTGGCACACAGTACTTTATGGAGGCTACTACACTAAGATGTCATGCACAGCTCTTGGCTAGGTACAAAGAAGGTTAGTGTCACTTAATACAGATGTTTTCTATCTACATCAGGATTTACCCAGAGCTCCTTCCTTAAACCTCCCTACCTCACATAGTCAAATATAATGGCACTTCCACTTTCTCCAGTATCTTCATAACACTTAGCATACCTTAAACATTGTTTTCTCTGTCTCTTCCTCCCACACTTTTCTAACAGCACTTCCATATGAGAAACAGAAGAGTAGTAATTCATATTTGGTCTTCCTCTCAAAATTACTTGCTCCTCGAGTACAAATAAAAATGCAAGAAGTAAATTAAGGCCTTCCATTCTCAAAACATGAATGCTTTCTGCCATGTCCTGAGCTCTTCTCAACTGCATCTCAACAGCTGGAAAGTGTTACATTTTAAGGCTTTTAGGGCTTTTCCTCATGATATGCAAAATAGAAATATTTAAAGATCTTAAAAAAATAAAAATCACTTTGGAATTCAATACTATATAAGAACTCAACTTTCACTTGGAATGAAAATGCAGGCATACCCAAGATTGCAGCAACTCCTAAAGTCTTCAAATAACTAGGGAAGGCCACCAAACTGTACTTTCTCAGTGGATGCCATTTCAAACCTTCCTAAATTAGAAATATATGCTCTTGTGAATAGACACAGGAAATCAGCCTCAAGAAAAGGATGAATTCAAAGGAGACACAGGATACTGAATTTGGAATCCGTCCCACTCTTCCTTCAGGACAACTCTGAAAGGGTGTCTTTGATTGGACAGCTCCTGGGATCACTTTGCATAGACATTAAGGAGACAACATCAGACCAAATTCTGTGATGACACTGCAGCAGAACTGCCTTCTAGCAGTCCTGTTCTTGAAGGGTCAATCTTTCTCTTGAAACGACTGAACTCCTAATTACACTGGCAAACTTCAAAAGCACAGTATATTTAAAGACAAATAAAAATTACTGGATAAGAGATCCAAGTGCACACTCCAAAACAAGTCAAATTGCACGTATCTCAATCACAGTATCCTACTCACAAGACAAGGAAATGCTGTATTAAGCTTTTTGAGTTCAAGTATACCAAGCATAAGTATAACTTATTGCTCAGTTCTAAGCATCCTGGGCCACACCAAAAGAAGTGTGGCCAGCAGATCAAGAAAGGTGATTCTGCCCCTCTACTCTGCCCCGGTGAGACCTCACCTGGAGTTCTGCATCCAGCTCTGGAGCCCTCAACACAAGAAGGATGTGGGCCTGTTGGAGTGTGTCCAGAGGGACATGAAAATGGTCAGAGGGCTGGCGCACCTCTCTTATGAAGACAGGCTGAGGGAGTTGGGGTTGTTCAGCCTGAAGAAGAAAAGACTCTGGGGGGACCTTCTAGAAGCTGAAAGGAGCCTTTAAGAAGGCTGGGGAAGAGCTGTTCACTACGACATGTAACAATAGGATAAGGGGTAATGGTTTCAAGATAGAGAAGGGTAGATTAAGCTTGGATATTAGAAAAAAGTTCTTTAACATGAAGGTGGTGGATCACTGGAACAGGTTGCCTAGAAAGGCAGGCAGTAGGGGAGCCCCATCCCTGGAGACATTCAAGGCCAGGCTTGATGGGGCTCTGAGCAATTTGTTCTAGTGTGAGATGTTCCTGCTTATTGTAGGGGGGGTTGGACTAGATTACTCTAGAGGCCCCTTCCAATCCAAGACATTCTATGATTCTGCTGAAGTCAACTTAAATTTAGTTTCCTCAATGCCAAGAAACAGATGGATTCTGCTTCAGGATTATGACAGTGCTTTCTAGCTCCAAGAAAATCTCAAAGGAAATACAGGAGGAATTACACAGTTCCAAACTAACTGGTTTTCATTAAAGCAGGCAATTGGATGATGACAAAAGACTTCATGACTATGTTGTGTAACACACAGAAACAGTTTAAACAGACATCTGTAAGTTCATTCAGCCAAAGATTCTACAAGAACAAGCAAGCTGTCAATATTTTTTTTAAGACAATAACATACAGCTGTGGAATACAATTCAATAATCCTCTGAGAATGAAGACAAGTAAAAGTGAACAAGTTGAGATATACATTTTTTATGTCCATTCTTCACACATTTTCAGTATCATATGTCCAAAAATGCTGTTAGCCTCAGGACCATTTTGTAGCATTAGACTAGGAAAAGAATCTACACAGGCAAAACACTATGAAGAAACAGACAGAAAAAGAGGTAAAGGATGTGCTTTGTCCAAGACTTTGCACATATCAAGTAAAATATCAATGTAAAATACCATTATTTCAAACAGAGTTTCCTGTGCTTTCTTCATGGTTATATATAGATAGCTCTCCCAGGCTTTTAATAAATGTTTAATAGTAGTATTTGTTTGTACAAGCTAGGAATTTGAGATGAGGCCTTCGGCTCAGTTCAGACTTAATTGGTGTGGTATCTCTGTACTGCAATATCTACCTGTTTGGCTTATAATCATACTGTCTTCTAAGTGCAGAACCACTGATTCAAAGTTTTCCTCAAATCCCACTCCCTGGTACACTGCTGGGCAGTACGTGTAAAGTACAGTGCCACAATGACAGGAATCCCACTGAACAGGTATATAGCAAAACAATGTGACAAACTGTAGGCTTGTTGGGTTTTCTTAAGTGCTGCAAGAACAAATGACCAGTCCTTCATGCAGCTATCCCCTCTGCAATTCTGTCTATGTGATAAGCTCAAGAAAGTGGGAAAAAGCAAAATAATTTCACCCCTTCCTAATCAAGGCACAGTATCTCCAGTTATTTTGACTTCCCAGTACACAGGCCTAGAAGCAAACACCTGGGAACACTATAATCATCTGTCACCCACAGCATTCAAGAGTGAAATAAACTGCTCCCTATCCCTTACTCCCACTACTTCAAGTTACATACCTCAAGATGGGCAGAAACACAACTTCACTATTGAAAATGTATCATGGACTTTCTGAGCAATATAGAGATGCATTTTAGTTTAATGCTTCCCAATAATTCCTACTATTGTTTGCTGTTCTGACTGCACAAGGGTGACATTTTCATGTAACTGCTTTAAGATTCTAGTTTTCACTGACTGATATAACAACTTTCCTCACTTTTCTGATACCTAACATACAGCTAGATGGATTTTAATCACTAAAGAAGTGAGGAGAGATAAAAGATGCAAGAAAGAAGATAAATGGGTTCTACTTGGTGCAAATATTGAGTACAGTACAGGCTGAGTTCACTCAGCTATCATCTAAATAGCTGTAGCCAGACAGTACAGCAGCACTCACTTTATCAATACACACACAGTTGAATGGGAAAAGAAAGACTATGACCTCATTTCTCCATCACCATCTCACTTTCCTACCACCTTCTAATCAGAATGAAAATTTTCAGTTAAAAAATGAACTTGGGATAATACTGGAATGAGGATGCAGTTAATATTTTTAAAAAATATAATACAGAACTGATGCAAAGAAGAGTTCTCATGTGTCCTGAGGATCCCTCTGTAATTTAAACAGTATTCAAATCAAAAAGAAAATGGGAAAACTACATTCCAGACCCAGGTGCCCAAATATAGCACATGCCAAATATTGGTCAATGCCTCAGGCATCTAGTCTTCAACCCAGGCTGAATTTCTAATGAAGCAAGTTAAGGCAGGATATTTTTATAACTCCTCTTTTTCTAGTATTTTAAATAGATGCCTAAACATAATACTGGCAATTATAATGAAAAACACATTACATATTTCTCTGTTCTTTTAATTATTTTTCCCATTAAATATTGTAAGTACTTTTCAGCAACTGATACTCTGCAACATTTTGCATGCTGCTTGCATTGTGCTTTATTTAAGGGACCAAACACTCTTCGTATTTAAAAAAGAGATAAAAGTTATTGTAAACACTAGTCTAAGCTGATTCTCAAGTATAACAAGTCTGGGAATTTGAACCATCAACACTTCCCAGACAAACACTTCACTCACAGTACTTACATAGGGGAGCCCTGCATTGGCAGTCAAAGTCATAGGTAGTCAGAGGTGGGGAACTGGTGTGGGTGCAACTGTCACCCCCCCAAAAATTTTTGAAATGGAAGTTAATGCTGACTTCAAATTCTGTTAGAAGCAGAGATTAACTGTCTTCCTTTCCTCATACTGCTGAATTCCAAAATAGACATATGAAAGCTTCAAAAATATTAAGTAGCAGCAAAACCAAAAAGAAAGCACAAATGCCAATGCCACATGTTGGTATCTACAGAACAGCTGATGAGTTTAATGCAGAGAGACTGTTCACTGCTTCAGAACATTCCAGAATTAACCTATTGGAAAGGCTGAAGCCCAGCACAAGAGGGAGAATAAAGCAAGAATGCTTGGTTTCAAAGGCAAATAAAAATAGCTTCTGTTAGAAGGAAAGAGATTATTCTGACTCTCTTACCTGCTGAACGTATCTGTTTGTAGTTTTCCACATATAGTAATATTCTATTATGCTTGTTAAGGACTTCCACGGGAGCTAGGGACATAAAGGAAAAGCAGCAGTCATTGCAGGGAGCTGCTGTACAACCTCACTGAAATTCACATGATTCCTTAGACAGTTTATAGCAGTCTTGCAACTACTAACCCTGCCAACCAAAAAAAGTCAGTCATTGTCTGAATCTCCCAAGAGCCTTAAATGCACATGAGATCCATGTTAAATTAAACAGCCTTTCAAAAAATAGTGCTTTTAGTGTAGAAGTAGAGCAGGCTACAGGTAAATCTCCATGCTGCACTGGCTCCACAGTAAACCATTCAAGAGGAACAATGTGGAAGGGAGCCCACTGGCTCAGACCCACTCTGCTTGAGCAGCAGACTCAAGCAAGAGCTACAACTACAGTATCATAGTTCTGGTTTGTTCAGCTTCTATGGAGCTGCCTCATTTAAAAAAATTTTTAAAGTTATAACTACTAGCAGAATTGTGCCATGCTATCTCTGTTCTCTGCCCAAGAAGCACAAACACAGTGTTGTGCTGCTTCCAGATCTCTCTGTCTAAAAGGTAAAAGTGAGGGACGAGCTACACTGAAACTGCTTGTTTGTTCCAGAGGACTTGAACAGTGACACAGTGAAACTGGGCTCTGGTTACAGTACTCCTTTCAATCCTCAGGCTAAGCACCTAGGGTGGAGCTTTGGCCAACTACAGGACACTTCCTTTGGATGCACAAAATTCCTTTCCTGAAATAGCATTAGAAAAGTGACTAAATTTTCATGTTTCAGAAGGCCTGTTACTTATTCTCCCTCACACACAAACTGACCTACAGCAGGTATGCTGTTACAATGCTCTCCTAAATCCTCTCTCAGCTATAGTGGAACATACGATTTTAAAGGAAAAGCTATCATCTATGATTTGAAATTCTGACTGTACAGACAGACTGCCATCAGTACAAGGCCTGCCTTTCCCCATTTTACAGCAAGACACATGCTCCAGTTCAAGGCCTCCTCTTCAACACTAAAAAAAAACAACACAGTTTAGACAAGCTGTAAACCAGCTCTGTCACTGATTGGAACTGGTCACCATGTAGGCCCTCCTACTTCATATACTTACAAAATCTTGCTGAATGTCAGTGAAATCCTTTCCATATTTTTCTAGTGCTTCCTCAAAGAGATTTGCCTCTGAAGCAGACCATTCCTCCATCTCATCTCTGCACAGGACTGGCCCACCTTGTGGCACGAGTGCAGAGATTGCCTTGGAAATGTCATAGGCATTTTTGTGCAAAGTGTCCATAGCGTGGAACTACATGGTTGCAAAAGAAAGATAAATGTTATGACAAGCATCTAGAGGGGAAAAATGCTCAACAGTGAAACAGCAATAACAGAAATTGTGCAGCAACATTTGAAGGTGCAGTATTCTTTATCTAATGCAAAACCAGTAAAAATTGTTCCGATGTCTGACCCCCTCTAATTGTCAGTGTACAAGTCTAATGTCCACTACCAGTAGTGGGGCTTTTGGAACACAAGTCCTTGTATATTAATAATTCCTACTTTTTCTACTTACCAGCACCATCACAGTAGCAATAATGTCATGAAAGTGCACAGAAAAAAGCCCTACTCACTCCAGTACTGAGCAGCCCTGTTAGGTACCATCCACAGACAGGGCACGAAGCTACAGGTTCGAGGGCATATTTTATAATAAACTTAGCAAAGCACTTTCTTTGCCAAATAATCCACAAAAATTGCATAAGAAAAATATTTCAGAAAAGTAACATGAACATACGTTCCCCTTTCAAAGACCACAAATCCCAAAAAGGATTCAAGTCATAGCTGACTAGGAAAAAAGAATTACTCCCAGGAGCAATTACGCCTCAGAAAGCTGAGCTACAACAGTCTGCAACTTGTGATTTACAGGGGCTGAGAACACATTGCAAGGGAGAAATTGATATTAGTAAAGGAAAGCTTGGCTTTATTTCCTGGTTTCTGTAGTTTAAATCAGGATGTTATTTGCCTTCCATCATACCAGTTTTGTGCACATGCATAATTACTCTACCGTGTTTTATCCCAGAATATGCTCTATATATGATTTCACATTATTCCAGTTATGAGATGAGGCATTGATAACTGTTCTCTGGAGACTTCATAAATTGTATTCAAATTTTCATTAAACTTTCTCTAGTTGAGGCTTTACCTTTCCTCTGTCTACTCAGAAACACTTATTATTATAATACATTAACAATGTCACCACTCCTCAGGTACTCGAAAACGAAGCTTGTCAAAAAGAACAAGAGAAATTTCTTATCTGACCACAAGGCTTTTATCCCAGACAATCTTGCCAAAGGATGCCAGTGGCAGTCCGGTGTTAGGGAATTGTTGAGGAGTGGCATTCTGGCATTGTAAGATGGCAGACAGGCAGATAATAATTTGCCTCCTTTTCAAGAGCTACTAAACCTGTGCAAGAGATGGGCTGTGAAGCACCCCATCAAAACATTCGTTTTGTTTTATTATCTCATAGAATTATCCATGATGGATTATAGGAGGCACAAGGCCAGAAAAAGTTACTTCATATGTAAATAAAGGGCTTCTTTAGAAAGACACGATCTGCTTCACAGCAGGCCACAATTACAATCCATCTGCCCTCTCTCTTTGCCAACTGTCATTGCTGAGGTGAGTATTTTGCATCTCTCAAAAACTTAATGTCCTCTTAAAAAAAAAAAATCTTACCAGTGTGATGTCCCTAGAGGCTGCTGCAGCACTCATGTGCAAACTTGGCTGTCTGACAGAACTACTGCAATCTAGTGCTCGGGCAAATGTACCAACAGATCTGAAAGAAATCAAACAGAGCGACTTTGTGTGCAAAACAAGCATAAATATAAACAAGCAAGCAACACTTTTTGAGATCGGCAGACTCCATTTCTCAGCAAGAAGAGTGCAAGGTTTGGCACTAGTTCTGAGCCAGAGACCGTTTTCTTCAGATGTGGTTTGTTATTATGAATGCTGTACTCCACGTAGTTCATATGACCAAAGAGGCCTAGGTGTAGCAGGGGAAACAGTGAAAGACTCCAGGATCACAAACAGGGAGTTTTAAACAACTCTCTTATCCCCTGTCTCTCAACAGAATTAAACTTCAACATCAACCAAGCACAAGTAAGCTTTATGATATCTTCCACAATGGCAAGAGCAGCACTACATTGTCCAAATACATAGAGATGACAAAGACAGAGAGAAAAAATGCAGTAATGCAAGCATCTCTTCTAAAAGTTTAAGGGAAATTAGAAACAATTTTTATTTTACAATACAAATACATTATATAGCCTGCACAAGAATACAGCAATTCTTGAATACTTCCCAATGCCAGCCATGCCTTCTTGTGAGACCACAACCCCCATGCTCCTCATTTTATCCCTAAAAAATTAGTCAGAAAAACCTTTAAAGAGGACCATCAGCTCTAGTTATTCCTACACCCCTTGCTACACCACATGGGTGAAATGCTTATGTTCCTGCACAGTGCACTGGAGCTGAACTCCTCTGAGCAGCTACAACAAAAAAAAAAAAAAGTGAGGGTTTTTTCTCCTCTACTCAGATCACTTCCTTAAACTACTTAAGTACAGAATGGGACAAGGTCTAGCACCAAGCAGTGCAGCAGTAGGAAAGGTAAATGCTTCAGGATAAGTTGTCATAAAGTTGGCCAAAAACCAAAACAGCCTCCCCCACCCAAGTTTCTGTGGCAATCCACACTTTGCCCTCTTCCCAGTCACAAATCCCCATCCCAACACTAGCTGAACTGATACTTTTGTGTGTGTATCATCTAATGGATCACTTCGCTGATGCTGGACAGAAGTGATTTTTATACTGTCTTTTCAGTGCTTCTCATTACAGCACACATCTACAGATGTATGTTTGTATCACCAAACCCAGTGGGCAGTGCTGAACTGCCAGAATGCATTGCAAAAACCATCACCACTAAAAGCCTAAACAAGGTGGAAACCCTCATCACAAAGCAGCTCTATGGTCACTCTAAACCAACCTACGTGCAAACCCGCATCTGCTGGGGCACTTCCACCCTCTCACTTCCTGCTGGGTCTTCCTGACACCACCACTCAAGCACTGTGTGGTTGAGTGGTAATTTTAATCAATTCTGCTGAAATGAACCCAGAGAACAAAGTTCTTAGCATTTTGTTAGTGTATTGTACTTCACTCGATTAGAAGCAGCTGTGAAACTGCAGCCTTGTCAGGAAGGGTCCCATAAGAAGCAGGAATACTCACCCTTTGCTGGAGGTATCTTAGCTTTTCCCATCATTCCTTCATCAGTTTGTTCAGCATCGTTGGTGGAGACTGCCCTGTCCCCCCTGACCCTCATTTCCCTGTGTGCATCTGATCAAGCAGAACTAAGCTGTTGCACATAAACCATGTAATTCAGCCTGTTTGACTTTATTGTTGGCACAGGTCAAGGGAAATAGCAATATATCGTGTAAGCAGCACAGTGACACCTGCAAGAGCCTGAATTTTATGGCAGAATGCTATGAATTTCATGAACTTCTTTTAAAAGTCCATACAACAAAAAGCACATGTTTAACCAAAACCAAAAATGCACTGATAGATCCTGAACTGTGAGATTTTCTTCAACCTGGACAGCAGTCAACATTTTTAATCTCAACCAACCTAGTTTCTTGGCTCCTTGTTACTGGACTTGCACACAAGGCCCAAGCAGTCATGCAAAGGTTTTTGAGTCCTGCAATCCAGATTAGCCATTTTGTAATATTTTGGCCCAAGTTCATAGTAATAGCAAGTTTTAACTTTGAAGCACACAGAAAAATTGATTTGGGTGTGTATTTCAGAGCATACATACTTCTCATCTGGAGTACTTAAAACATCAAATTTACCATCTCCTTCATCTATCCCAACCCTTTTTTCCCCTCTCAAGTGTTTCTCCAAGCTTGTATCACCCAGCACATTGAACGCATTCACTGTTTGATAAACATGCATTCTGCTGCATCTTCCAGCAGCTTCAAAGAGAACTGCAGGGCCCTGTCCCAGCAGATTCTTACACACAGGCTCGTGTTTTCCCCCTGGGAAGCATCCCATCCCAGTCATGGGCACAGCAATACCACATTCAGGAAAATTCAAGAGGAAATTCAAAGCACGGTAAGTCAAGAGAGGGAAAAACAAGAACCAAAAGCCTGACAGAACCAATGACCAATTTAGCAGAATATTTGAAAAATAGGCTTAACTCTGTTTCCCAGGGCCAAAATCCTTGGCTGAAGCAGGCAGCCCTGTGAGTCAGGGTCCACATCTATCAGATACTACAGCCAATGAAGCAGAACTCTCAGATACTACCAGCAGCTTGTAACTTGACACACACCTTTCCTAACCATATCCAACAACTTGCTACATTGACTAAAACCACCAAAAGGTCCAATTACTCACACCACTTTACTCCCACACAGTCCTGCAAACTTACCTAAAAGACACAATTTACAGAGTGGG
This sequence comes from Chaetura pelagica, assembly GCF_000747805.2. NCBI lineage: Eukaryota > Metazoa > Chordata > Aves > Apodiformes > Apodidae > Chaetura > Chaetura pelagica. The sequence continues at coordinate 868,890 of NW_009953647.1, read as the reverse complement.
TTTTTTTTCCCCTCAAATTATTCAGTCACCAGATGCTACGAGAACTTACAATTTAGTATATACTTGTGTTGATATAAATGTGGACCAATGAAAAAGTTGAAAAACATTTTAAAAAAATAAAAGTTGATCAATAAAGACTGCTCTGGGCTTAAATAAAAGCACACATTGTCACCATCTGTACAGATTTGCAGGGTTTTGCTTTATTGTGCCTATCCCTGTTGGAATCTAGGCATTAGACAGCAACCACGCTCCATCAGAAACACTTCACCGGACGTCTTAGCAAGCTATTAATGGATGTTAAAATGTCACTGCATTTGAAAAAGAAAATGGACAGACTAATGAACTGTCAAGAATTTATTCCACTAAGCCTTCTGCATTCTGGCCAAAGTATTTGAAAAACCTCACCAATTACAGGATAATTTTTAAATGTTACTTGCTTTTCTTTTGTAAGAGTGATTAAGGTGTAAATCTGAGTAGCTGTTCCTAAAGTCATGCAATTCCCAGGAAGGCATGTAAAAGATCCATCATTTAAAAATGGAGCAAGTGAATAGAACCACCAAAACTAGCATTTGGAATAGTAAAGCATAAAAAACATAAAAAGTGCTCAGAGGAGTTATTAACATTTACTTTAGAGGAGAGGTAAAGCGCTCTTACCGTGCTACCACCAGGAACTGGTCTATCTGCTTGTCTACTAGTGGGTTAAAGGCTTCCCAAACTTTTGTTTCAAGTTTTGACTGATCTCTTCCATCATCCTCACCTGGTTGAAAAACAAATTAGAAATGTTTGGTATAGCTGTTTTAAAACACATTTTTTTAGTCTCACAATAACTCAACGGCTAACCCATCTCAGTTACTCTGCCTAACAGGCCACTGTGAAAATTTCCTTCACCCGCATCTGTGTGTCACATCTGTGACAACTTCAGGTTGACAGACACAGCAACACAGCTCATCTGAATCAGGTAATCAGATTTTGAAGAGTTGGTTTTAAAGGACATATGTAATAGGAAACAAGAGTACATCCTTCTCTCAACTAGACAGTCTCTCTCCAGCCCCTCTTCTCAGGTTCTCTCTCTTTCTCCTTTATCTTCCTCTATCTCCTTTTATCTTGCAGCAGTTCCAGGAAAACAGGCACAGTCCCAGCAGGCAAAGAGTAGCTGGTTCAACTTTTATCTGCTGTTTTTAAGGGTGAAATCATGGCATCAGACTCTCTTGCTTCTATTACCCTGACTCTACACAGATCAAAACACCTTGGAGCTACACTGAGACTTTTTTTGTTTTGTCTATTTTCTGCTCTCTTTAAAACATCTGGAGATTATCCTTCTCCGAAGCCCGTATTGGCCCACTGAGGGAAGAGAATGCCTTTCAAATTAGTTCATCCTTACTTAGGAGACTTGCCCAGCTGTTGAATAAATACCAGTTTCACAGACAAACAAGATTCCTAACCAATTTGTTTGCCTGTTTTAACATAAGGCTAACATTATCAGCAACAGCTCCTAAGCAAAGACAGAAGTGTCTCATTGCTTTCTCATCTCTGCCCATACAGTCTGGGGAGGGTCCTTCCAACATGGGTCCCACCTCTGCTCTCTTAGGAGGAGCATACCAACAGGTCTTTCCCCATGCATTACATGATTCTCAGAAAGAAGGAACTGGATGCCAGTGCTTCCACCCCTCTCAGTTTTTCCATCTTTTGGATCTATAGGGTTGTGCAAAGACAAATCTAAAGTTAGTTCTATTTGGTAGCTAGTAAGAGTTACTGCTACAACTCCCTTCTCCTTGGGCCACGGTCCCTGTGGTCCTACCACTCCATGACATAGTGGGGCCAGGCTGAGGTCTCACAACATGTTCAGGCTAGAAAATTCTTCCTCCTGCCTGTTCTGCAGGTGAGAAGTCTAGGCTGGCAGCCAACACTGCAGATGGGGAAAAGGCTCTGAGGAAAAAGCACCCAGCAATAATGGGCAAATTGATGAGGGGAGACAGCATTTAATTGGCAGTAATTCGGGAGGGGCTCTTATAGGGAAGTGAGCCTTGATTAAACACAAAAGGCCTTACAGATGCAGTGGAAGTTTGTGTTTCCCATGGAAATTCTGAAATCGCTTAATAAAAAGAGTGCAAGCTCTGAGAGTGCCAATTAATCCAATTTGTTTCAACAACTTTTATGATTTGGACAAATGCCCACGTAAAGACTGGTTTGAGACATAACTAATTGTGTTCAGTAGGCAACAGCTTCAGTCACTAACAGATCAAGCCATCATTATGTGCATGACCTGGCAGGGGAAACCTCCATCTCCCACACCTCTGTAGGCCACACACATAAAAATGGCCACATTCAACATGGCCTCTGGACAATTTAAACAAATTATGGAAATTACCCTCTTTTAGTAAGTCTGTTATATCTGCCTGGTATCTGTTTCCAACTCGAATCTCTCCTTTGTCAGCAAGTAGGGTCTTTTGTTGAGGATCATATACTAGTGAATAAAAGAAGAAATCCTAAAAGCAAAACAAGAGCAAAAACGTAAACAGCATGATTAGCTTTTACTTCCAGCTTTGTGTACATACTAGCAAACTTTTATATTTTAAGTTTGTTTTTACTACTTATATATAGATTTTTAATACGGTGAAAAAACAATAAATGAACCACCAGTTTTTAACACTAGATTAAATGCTGGCACTTCTATTTTGTAGGTGCAACATCTCTCCTCAAAATAAGCCATTCCCTTAATACACAGTCTTTGAAGCTGAAGTGAACAAAACTCCACTTGCACAAACAGGGTTCAGGAGGGCCAGGAGATTTTTTAGTAATATCAGCTGTTTCAGCACATAACATTGCACTTTCCTGTATACCAAAATGGCAGTAACTAGATGCTAGTGACTTATCTGCACAGAAATACTGGTACAAACTGAAGCATGATTTGTTACAGCTATACCACAAAATGCCCAATAGAGACAAGAATCCCCAGACAACTTTCTTGGCCTCAGCTGGACTTGCTCCAGTATGTAAATGTCTGTCTCATACTGGGGTCTCAAAATTGGACACAAGACTCTAGGAATGGTTTTGCAAGTGATTAACAGAAGGGAAGAATCTCTTCCCTTCACCTGCTCACTATAGGATGCATTGCTGATGAGCTTTTTGTCTGACACCATCTAAGGTTCAATCACCATGTTTCCTTCTGCCTGTTACTGGAAGAGGGGTAGTGGATTTAGCAGCAGCAGCACTAAGTAGCAGCAGGTGGCAACACATTGATCTGTTGCTTTTGCTCAAGTAAATGAGAAAAAGGCTATAAAAAGATGTTTGGCTTCTGTTACCTGGGTGTGTAAAATCAAAGCAAGAAGTCATAACAGAATGAGAATGTCCTGAAAGGGTGGAGAAAGAAAACATCCACAATTTCAATTGCTTAAAACTGCAACAGTGTAAGTAAACTTTCCTGCATGGATAAGTACTTAGCTAGAGCTATTGCATGACACATTGGAGACCAGGTATGCTCCATCCAAGGATAATGTGGGATATGGAGCAGGAAGAGAGTTCTGGAAGGACATGAAATAACAGACCTTTTGTAACCTCTGTCCACTGCAACACCATCACCAGGAAGAAGTGTTTTTGAACTGAAATGCAGGATGTACCAATTTGATACCTCAGGTTTCTGGCTTATTTGGCACATTTCTGTGCCAATAGCAGGCACCCTGTTCAAATACATCTCATTTCATGCTCACCTCCTTTTCCCTTTCACTATATTTGTATGTGTCAACAGCATGCAACAAAAATTAGGACAAAACCCTATTCATTTTCATGAAGAGGTGGCAAGGGAAGAGTCCCACAGTCTGTCAAACAAAGCCCAAAAAAGGGAAGAATCGCTTCAAGTTTCTCCAGTAACATAGCAAAAATTCTGAGGATTAGGACTTCAAAAGTGCATACTAGTTACATTTCTTGGCCCTGCACGTAAGACATGCTAATCTAAGACTGATGCCATAGAAGACAGGTCTCCTGCATTTTCTTTACAAGTATAATGCATCCAGCATCCAATTAGAGAACTTGGGAGTGTTAATCAGGATAACTCTATTTTCTACTGCAATTTTAATACAATCAGCAATTTTTAAAGTAAAATATCAGCATCTATGGAAGGGAGGAAAAAGAAGCCAGAAAAGAGCCAAAAAAGCCAGACAAACCTGCTCTCCTACCCAAAAACCTACTGAATAAAAAAAGTATCACATACACAGCACAAAAGGCGAGACAGGAATTCATACTGATCTCCTCTTGTAGAAAACATGCCATTTTCCCATTTTGAAAGCATGAACTTCAAGGGTAAGAACAATCTCATGTTACATCATGATAACAGAATAAAAGTCACAGCTAACACCATCCTAATTTAATTATGTTTTTGACAGAATTGACTCCTACTCTCACAGGCACCCAGGTCAAAGTACATCAACCTACTGACAGAAGGAAGTTTCAGAGTATATGAAAACTCATTTATACTATAGCTGTGTAAAGAAATTTGGATCTCTTGCTCCCTGACACACCCAAAGTTGAAGAGTTACAATATTTTGATAATGTATTTTGCATAAATAAAATGTAGGAAAAGCTTTTGCCTCACAAGCTTCCATGTTAGTGTTTTATTTGTTGCAGTTCCAAAATACCTAACTTTAGGACAAAGTATATGCAGTGCAACATTAGTGCTTTCAGGCACACTGTCCAGCAAATACACTAACCAAACACTGCAGTATAACAACACAGTGGGCCCCAAGGAAGAACAATTCTACATGTGACTTGTTAAGAGTCTTTCTTGGCCAGGGAAGGTAATTCATTGTGGAAGGGTTTTCTTCCATAATTCATTGCTAGATGCTCTATTGCTTCTCTTTTATAGATTATTGCTATAAGTTTTCTCTACAAAATAAATCCCATCCTTCTCTACCAGTCTCAGGCCATTTTTTTTATATCTTGTTCAGTTTTGTCTCAGATCAAGCAGGTTCAATGAAAGAATTAAAAGCCTCCCTTCTCCCCAGATAGATCCTCTCAACAGAGAAAAGGTAGAAGTTTAGGGGCTCCAGTGTGAAAACAAAACAGACTGAGCAACACAATACCACTACCATCTTTGTCCATAAAAGCATGAAACTCAGCCTGTGCAAAACAAGTGAGACTTCTGAAAACATTAATTAATGTCAGTTTAGGGTAAGTGCAAACCATAGTCTAAGGACAGCAGATCCTTAATCTTCTAGTGCAGGTGAACCCTTCATCACCACTACATGATAAGAACGATTTTTCAGAAGAGCTTAACAAGAACAGTAATATTAATAAAAATAACATGGCTTTTCAAAATCCACCATGCTCATTTTACCCATCAAAGCTGCAGATGTTGACTTTGTAGCAGAGAAGAACAAGAAGGGTTTTCTCTTTTAATTTCAGATTCCAGGAAACACCCAGCATGTTTGGAATAAATGACAATGATCTGCCAAGAGTTAAAATTAAACCATGACTACTTCTATTTCTCCAAAGTGTTGCTATACAGACACATCTGCTCAGAGCTTCTCTACTCAAGACCCTAAGCTACCCGTAGCTACAGCCAGGAACCAAAGCCATTGAGAAACTGCAGAAGAACTGGAAAAAGAAAAGAGGCTCAAAGTTAAAGTACAGAAATAGTGGTTAGCTCATCACAGCTTGCAAACTTACTTTCATGAAGTCAGTTTGGGTGAAGTGGGGAGGAATATACTTTACCTATATAGCATTTCATTTATAAGGCAGCATCAAAAAGTATGAAATGCCAGACATTTGCCCAGCAGGCAAAATTCACACAAAAATTCACAAGTTTCTGGATAAATCCTAGCAGAGTTGTAAAGTAGATGGTACATATAGCTTTCTGCAAAATAGGGACCTCTAATGATTTTGCCATAACTGTCTATGTCCTTCTCTTGATCTCCCTGCAAATTCAGTATCTACAGCAAACTGAGATTTGCCAGCTGTTTTTTTACTACTTTTAGTGGTCATAACATACAAGAAATAAAATTACAGATTCCATAGAACTGCTTAGCCTTTTACTGACAGAAGTCATAGAAAAAAATTGAAAGCAAAGAATGGATTAAGAATAGGGGCAGGGGAAAAAAAAGAAGGTGAAGAAGAAGAAACTTTTCAAAACACTTCTATCTGGTGCTATGAATTCATCAGGCAACACCTATCTCCTTTTCTTAATCTCTTTACCCTCCACCCAAGCACATTTGTGTTCCTGAGCTTTAATTTCTTTACCATCTGCCCAAGTCAGTTTGCACCACAGCAAAATACTGTAAGTGACAGGACATATTCAGGAAACTCTCATTTTCTCTAAGTGCCTGCTCAGTTTTAAAAATAACCCACATCACTCATCCTCCATTTTGAGACTTTGAATGGATGAAAAAGAGAAATCTCTCTATTCCTACATCTGCAACTGAGCTACTGCATGATTAGAGAAAGCCAGTTCCCTTCTCTGACCCAACATACTCACCTGTAACATTGGTGGTAATAAAAATGTGTTGGGACCAATCGAGAATAAACACTACTTAGAAGCTAGGTACTACTAAAACTAAATTAATTCCGTTTTATTAACTTTTGCTTTCAAATTGGCGTATCCTAGGCTGTATCCTAGGCTGCTAGCTGGTAAAAAGCGTTTCTGAATACAACAGCCCTTGTTTGATGCACTGCCATTTGGCAGCCCTGAGCAGCCTCAACATGTTTTTGGTTTCACATTCCAAAGAGAAACCCGGCTATTTAATCCCCGTGCTTTGTTCAAAACTCTCTTAAACTAGAGTATCAGATTAAAATTAATCTTATGCTTAAACAAACACTAAAGAAAGCTAAAAGAAAAAAAACAGTTAAAAAGAAAGCCCAACTATGAGACAGACTACAGTATGCTCTTTGCAAAAAGTGACCTGCTTTCTCCATGTTTCTTAAATGCTGGTAATGACTGTTAGTCCACTGCTTTTAACGACAAGATTTCCTCTCTTGTATAACATTTTAATGTTTTCACATGCAAACATAATTCTTGCAGATGTATTCAAATAACAATATACTGAAATGGTTTGCTAATCTCCCAAACTAAACCTCACAAATTGTCAAATTCCAAGACTGTCTAACCCAGCTGGCAGCCAGAGGTCTAGTAACAATTAAAGACATATAACTGCCACTTCTGAATTCCCAAAATACCTGAAAAAGTAAATCTCAATATTTATATTCTGAATTGTGATTAAGAGTGCAAGACTATTCAGTTTCAAGTGTTTCACTTGAAGTATCTTTACAGACCCAGATTGGGTACATGTCTGCAGGACTCAGAAATCCTGACAAGTAGTTTTTCAAGGATCTAAGTGTCTGTGGTGGCATTTGATGACTACAGGTAAGTATTTCAAACAGTGAACTGAACAAACAGAGAAATAAGATGCACAGAAACCTGAGGAGATATTAAGCTTAAACCATATTAACATAGATCTGTAAGACTTCAGGATAAAGAGAATATATATAAATACAGCTTGCTGGCTTGCTTCCTCCTAATATTTACTTCATCTCCCACTCCATCTTGTCTGGGGTATGATCCTCCATGTTTGAACTGTAAAACTGCCAGGCTGATAAGAAAGTAGGGCTCCCCCACAGGAGAGGCAGATCACTGCCACAAAGATATTAAGAGCAGCTCTGGCTGCTAGTTTCACAAATTTTATCAGAATGAAGCCTAAAGCTTCCCACTGTCAATGCTCATACAGTAAGTGTAGAAATGAAAGAACCATTGTCTTATAAGAAAACCTGTGAGAAACCACCAATCCTAAGTCATGCCACAATAAACTGTTCAAACTTGACAATTCCCAAAATGGGTTCATACCTCCCGTTCCAGGTACGATTTAAGGGATTCTGTCTCATTTAACAGAGTCACACTGCATTTGCCTCTAAAAAAAAAAAAAAGAAAAGAAACATTTTATGAAAAAAACCCCCACATCTTAAATGCTCATGTGAGTCACAAGATGCCAATAGTGAAGCTATAAACTGAATTCAATCTTACATTGAAAAATACTTGAATTTTAATAATGCAATTTCTTTTTTTGAATAAAAAGCACTAGAAGAAAATAGCCATTACCTAATGTGTGTGGCTGGCAGAGATTCCAGCTGCCGTGAGAGAAACAACTCACGATGTCGTAGCTGATGCTTCTGTTTCTCTGGTAAATCAACCATTTCTGGATTTTCCATCTCTTCTTCCATTTCTCCTAGTTAATCAAGAGACAAAACCAATCAAGAACAGTGCAAGTATTCATTCTGGTCCAATCAGCATGAGCTTTTCCAAAACCTTTACTAAATCATACATGCAATTCAGATTAAATCCAGCTTCATCTGAATCCTCATATTTCAGCCAACTGAACAATTTAGATAATTTGCATAGAACCTTTAAATAATGCCTGTGAAGAACTGTTATTTATTCACCCCTGGGATCGAAGCATTCCAGGTACGTAGAGGTCACACGGGCTCACCAACCTGAAAACCACACAAATCTGCTACCAACAGACAAGGTCTGAAGAAAGCTGGTCCTGGAGACCACTACTGGTCTCACCATCAGCTTCATTAGGAAGAAGCTGACCCACAATGAGTGAGGCAGTAAAAGTGAAGGGTTTCCTTTTTGCCAGTCATCAGCTTTCTTAGACCGTCCTCCTCTCTCAGGATATCACAGACTGTCCCATCCTGACTTGAATATTTTCTGCAGGAAATGCCCTGGAAGGTCAGTTTATTGACTATTTTATTCCCTTCTCTCTAACCACAGCCACAAGATTAACTGGAATGTAACAAGTGCCTAAGGCCAGTCTTGTAAGCAGTCTTGCTTTATTCTGCAGTCAGAATCTAGCACCTCTGGCTTTGAGCTATCTCATCTCCATCCAATCAGGTTTTTTAATAAATATCAAAGAAAGTACATAAAATCACATCCACCCCATTACACAAATGATCCAAAACATCTCTTGTTCCAAAAGCACCTTGATCCAAAGCACCTTTCTTGTAAGAAATAAATTAATAGTATATTTTGTGCTCATTACCAAGTCTCCTGTCAATTATGTAGGATAAACCTGTAGAAAGTAAAATTCTCAAAAAAAGCTGAAAGCTTCTCCATGATGAGGGATTGTGAAAAAAAGTAAATCAGACTTTTTCTTTCCTTATGAAATTAAGGCACTTACAGTATTTTCCAAAAGCCCAGGAAGAGTTTCCCAGACTGTAGTAGAAAGATCTGTAAACTCTCAGACATTAATAGTAAAACTTCACTTTTAAGGGAGGAGCACTCATAAAAAGAGCAGACTTAAGCCTGAAGCTTAATACAACAGTTGCTGCCAAGAAACATTTCTAGTCAGAAACACATACAGGCACAGTTATGATTAATAAACCCTTAAATAGTTAATTATAACCCTCATAGTTATCTCAAAAGAAAGCAAACATAAGGAAGAGGTCTCCATTTTATAAAAAACAAAAATTGCATTTAGTTCTAAATGGGTCACCATTATGTCAAAGGAGGCAGCAAAAAAATAAATTCCCTTCAGGTTCCCCACAATTTATCATTATTTTACTGTCCTGGAAAAAAGACTTGTGCTTTATACACCCCTCAGGGAAGCTGCTCCAGTGAGGAAGGAAAAATTACTAGCATAATTACACCAGACTGCAACATACAATAGCTCTAACACCACACGAGCTGTTAAGCACACAGCAACATGCACTTTTAGTATTTTAATATTTAGTAATTTTAACATCTTCCTAGGAACTAGAACACAAAATTTATATTGGTGTCACAGAATCATGGTTCTGCAATTTTATTTACTGAAGTGGATTCTGGTTTAGTTGAAAATTAATATTGTGGCTGCTGACCTAAACTATAAATATACCAGCAGCAATCCACAAACAAGTCAGCAAGTTCCAAGCTAGCCTGCCTAAAAACTGAAGGATACACAAATGAAAAGGCATTCATGCCTGCACTTAAAACAGTTTTTGGAGAATGAGAGTAGTGCACTGTGTAATGCAGGAAAAATACTGTAAGGAGCAACTCAAAATACTTAGTATCTTCAGTGTATTTAATAGCTTACAGCTTTTAAAAAACACATTTTAAAAAAATTTACATTAATCATTATGTGTGCCAATCAAATCCACAAACAAAATGAAGCCCAGCACAACTAAGTTAATCTCAGGAACAGCATCATCCTTTCAGTTAAGCTCATCTTTCAACTAGTGTTTTATTTATGTGTCTAGCTCTTGTAATAAAATAAGGAAGGTGGGAAGCAGAATTTTTTCTTGTGCTGGCTCTACTATGCACAGTCTTTCAGATTAAAAAGGTTTTTCTTTAAAAAAAACAACAGACATTTCTACAGGTAACAAACAACTCACTCCTCACCACACATAATTGTCACAGCTCCTGAAGACAGAGGTAGGAATTTTCTGAGAAATAACAAACAAATCTACACAAGCATCTTCCCTCCTTTTCCACAGTCATGATTGAGTACTGAAAATAATTAACCTGCCAAATGCATTCAGAACCAAGGGAAGGAGGAGAGAATAGAGGGCTGGATCCAGCACAGGAACCTCTCTGCCTCACTGAAGACATGCAGAAGTGGTTTTGACTAAAACAGTAACTTATACCACCTCCCTGCCTCTGTGCAGGCAGAAAAGGATTCAGTCAGACCAGAAACCACAAGAGGGGCTGGCCCAGGCTCAGGTTCTAGGACAAGCCTGTCTGACACATCTGCATTTTACCCTTCCATAGCTCCAGCACTCAAGCTCCAAGTAAAGTAGATTTCATCCTTGAGAATGGTGGACCCTGAGAAATAAGGGCCATAGCCTTAAAAATATCTAAATACATATATATATATTCAATATATAAATATTTCCAGAATGACTTGCCCTTATTTTTTACAGTACTGCAGAGTAAGTGTTATAAGAACACAGTAGGCACAGCATATTGGGAATTCAACGGTCTCATAAAGCCTCACTTCAAAATTAATCTCTTGACTTGATAGATGTGCTCATGCAGATTTAAAACTAAACATTTAGTCTTAATACAAACAGTAATGTATCAGCTATGCAGAAGTAGCTGGTGGAATGCTGCAAGGAGCATATTAGATTAAGTGTTATTTGATATTGGATGACAGAATCATTAATAGCACATTAACAAAGCCTGAAGATTACTTATACTGGAAACAGGAGACAGGCAGGTTGGACACAAACAGCAAGACTCAAGTGAAAACTAACATATATGGGGGAAAATAATTAGGAAGAGTAAACTTTGAGTTGGCAGGAGAAACCCAAGAGGCAGTAATTGTAATTTAAAATGACTGGCATGCAAGATGTGAAATTAAACATCAATATTTGCTAGACATGAGAAAGAATAGCAATTTTATATAAATCAGATTGGGCTCTCTACAGCATCAGTGGCAGAAAGCACCAGCCCTTTCTCTGCATTCTGGCTGTCCTATGAGTAGCTACAGGGCAGAACTGAAAGGCACAAAGGCAAACAAGATACAGAAATTAGGTTTAGAGAACATGTCCAGCGTGGAAGACGGTCTGTAGTAACAAAAGCATTAGTTAATATGGTATCACTAAAAACAAAACATAAAAAGGAAAAAAAAAAGTGGTCAAAACACTGTGAAATACAAGGGAAGGCAGTGCTATTGACCTGTACAACAGTTCCTTCAGTCGTGAAGAAGGCTTAAACTCTTGGTACTCTTAACAGCTCAACTAAGCAGCTTGGAAGGACATTATAGAAGTGCTGCACTTGAAGAAATGAACAAGATAACACCACATTCTTTCTCCTAGGTTCAGTTTCAAATGGTCTATATTTGACCTCAGACTTATTTAATGTTCTCTCTACTGAAAACCAGATGCCAATTTGAATTTTCACCAGAGAAAATATGATGATGAATGTTTTAACAAATAGATAACCTTATATCTTGACACTTCCGAAGGAGTTTGCCATGTTATCTACAATACCCCCCAAAACATCTTATGATCACCTGTTGCAGCAATGGCCACTACTACAGGTGGCATACAGAGCAAATAGGCACTGTTTTGAACACTGAGCTTATCTTCCTTTCCTCTCTGCAGCACATGCAGAAGAGAAAAATTAGTTTCCTCTTCTCAGTAACAACAGGGCCAAATGTCATTACTGTATTAATGAACTTGATTCCTCTTCAATCTGCATGTGTGGCATTGGAAGAAAATGGAGGAGAAAGAAATTAAAGAAAGCAAAAGAACTCACTTGGGAAGGTATTGTCAAACTACCTTTAGATTGGTGTTATCTAAAATTTAAATAAAATCCAAACTTAATAGACTCCCTACCTGTTTAGGCACACAGGTCTCACGCATCTCAGACTGAGCAACAACACCTCATCACTGCAAGGCATTTATTTTTAGAAGCTTTGGCACTTAGAAAATTGCCCAGCCATGTGTGCCTGGCACCCAAACATCACCTGCTGAAAGCTAACCTGTAAACTTGCCAAACCAGCTGGCACTAACTACTCAGTTCTCCAGCCATTACCAACTAGTCACTCATTGTTTTACAGATCAGGATAAAAGCTTTTAATGAAGCAAAAAGTATGGTCATAAAACACATCACAAGTAACTGGAGATGG
>NW_009953647.1:842020-856283 GCF_000747805.2 Chaetura pelagica | reverse complement strand
CTGTTGGAAATATTTACTTAATTACTTAATGAACTATATAAGCCATTTGATATAAAGTATATAGGGAGAAAATACATAGTAACAGCATCTAACAGTAGCTTGAGGAGAAAATTGCCTTCCCACTTCTCTTCCATCAAGTTCTGCCTGCAATCCTGTTTGCATACAATATTCTATTTTAAACCACTACAAAGTCTCTGGGCAAGAACATTAAATAGTCCCCTACTGGCAAAGCAGGTTCATTTCAGAAACAGGTGGAGAAATTCCCTAGCATAATTTGTGAGGTGATTATAGAGGCTTACGAATAAAAAGTGCTAACAATGTATAGAAACCATTATAAGGCTGAAAGATATATAGGACAGCCCAGACAAGCTTTATATCACATGATAAAAATAGTAAGATCATAGATCAAATCGAAGAATCAGGCTGCATACATCAGGTACCAATTTATAGTCACCAACAACAGAATAAGGTGCTTCCAACTAATTTTTCTTTATAAAGAGTCATGAGAAAAGAAAACGTATCTCAGACTTGTCTGCTTTGGTATCTGATGGATTATACAAGCTAAAGCTTAAGCACTTTTTAAATAACTTTGCAACACTCATTTCTCAACTACATTTCTTCCTTTATTGGAAGAGAAAAAAATATAAAGAAATAAACACATATACTTTTCCTTTCATTTTCTGGCTGTTATCGTCTCATAATTTACTTCTCTAACTGCACTGATCTCAACAGTAGGTCTAAAATAAAGGCATCTTAAACAGAAGACTCTGTGAATCCAGAAACGTCTGCAGTCAGAAAGCTCCATTAATCAGCTGAACAAAGGCAGTTAAAAGATCAGTGATGCGGATACATACACCTACTGCAAATGCATCAAAATGAGGCAACAGGAGATTTCATGGAAATGAAGAGAAAGCCAATGACAATGTTGCGTAACTGCACTAGAATCATAACATCCCCCAAAATTAATTTCATCACGCAGGATGTAGAAGGTATTTTTTTTCAGAGTAAAGAACTAACAGCTGTCCAAAAGCTTAATTTTGCTCTCTTCTGTCTCCTTAAGAAGAATGAAAGCCACAGAACAGCATATCCATCTAAATAAACCTAAGTCACTTAGTAGCAATTTTATTCTGCACCAGAAAGAAACATACTGGAAAATATGCTAGTTACTAATGAAATTTACACTGAGACAGCCTCAGTTGTCTCTGGTTGCTCTGTTAATAGGATTATGCTGCAGAAGAATTTTCCTGCCTTTCTAACACATATGAACAATGAATTATTTGTTTGCATTAAAAAAAAAATTCTTAAATTTCTTATCACAGAAAGGAATCATCCTTTACAAGTTCAAAGAGCGTTTATAGGGGTTGAAATATTTTTAGTTTTCAGTCTCAGACATGTTTCTTTGAATCATTCCTACCTGCTTCCTTTGCTAAATCTAGTGAATTGAGACACAGATGAAGGAATCAATAGTCATGTTGTTTATCGTGAAGCTCCTATTAGCTTCAGTATTTTTACATAAAATTGAGTACTGCTGCACTGAAAAAAGCAGCTTTGCCTGCTACTGCAATTCTGCAACACAGACAAATCTCATCTCAATGAGACTTTTTTTCCAAGGTATAGTTGGAGGGACTCAGTTGAACTCAAATCTGCAACAGAAAATTCTCAAATTTATCAAGAAAGGCCTAGTTTTGCTGTATGTTTTCCCCAATGGCACTAAAGCACTGAAAGCACAGCAACTCTTTGTTAAAACTGAGTATCTGATTGAATCAATCCACATGCAGTACAACTGCACAGATCTATATTACATATACATCACAATCTATTCACAGATACACCAAGAAGCACATTAAGAGACAAAAATTAAATCATAATTTTGCTAAATCATAATTTTAGCTAAATCATAATTTTGATATGTCCAGATCTGGTTCCTTCTCTGTCATTTATGTATGTGCCCACAGGAAAGTCTTGAACTACAAAGATTGATATGGCTGCTGATGACTTTGCTACATTTCAAGCAGTCTGAACAGCTACATCTCACATACTCCATTGTTTCAAGTAGGAACAGTTTAGTAATTCCACCTGCTTCCTTTCCCTCTTTCAACGCATCTGTTTTGTTACTACTGTGGATGGGATGAGAGGGAGGTTGAACTGACAGAGGAAGGTGTAATGAGCCCAAATCTAATCCTCACTGGCAACTAGAATGGAGTCAAACAGGATGGAAGCACCCCAGATAAAGTACCCAACACCATGTAGTATGCTGTGCTGTTTCTCCCAGGAAGACAGATACTCCTCTTAGTAGGCAGCTAGTGCACTATGCTCATCCCCTTCTCAGTTAAGAATGCACAGAACTACAGCAGCTTCTCAGCTATTTGTGTGCTTGTTTTTTAAACTATCTGAACTTTTTTGCAATATCCTGCCCTACACAGGCAAACATCTAATCTATACTGACATGTAACTATTTTTTGTATGCACTTTTTAGAATTGTAAAGCTGTTTCTATAATTTGAAAGAGAACTGTTACACTAAATTTTTGTGTAGAAACGAGCTTCCTTTTCTACTCATCTAGGTATCGTGCATGCCTCTGACCTCCTTGGCAGAGGAGTACATGCCAACATAACTTACATAAAGTTTTAAAATAATAGAAATCAAGAAATTAGTTATGCAATGCATACACACAAAGGAGGATAAAGGCAACATGAACAACTCCCTAAATGTTGTGATAGTTTAGCTTCATATTTATTTTTTTTAATCAGAAAGTATGGTACTCAAAAGAAAAGTTAGATTTCAAGTCTCCTTTCAGTCTAGACATTTTTTTCTTAACAAAAGGAGTTGCAGTGTCCAAAAGAGTGATATAATGTCCTAAAACACACATACAGATAAAAGCCATATCACTACAAAAAATATTACTAATATCGTAGTGTAAAAAGAATTCCTGTTACTTAAATTTCATGCTGGGCACATTTCAAGTCAGTTTCCTATGATCAGACTATTTGATTTACTCAACAAAAATTAGAAGTTTGTTTGGTTTTTTTAAGCTGCTAAACAAACCAAATAATTAATCAGGAGTAATGTATGAGACAAGGAGAATACCTTCCCTCATCCCCAAAATCATAGAATCACAGAATCATTAAGGTTGGAAGGGACTTTAAAGATCATCAAGTTCCAACCTCCCTGCCATAAGCAGGGAACTCTACCACCAGATCAGGTTGTACAAAACCTCATCCAACCTGGCCTTAAAAACCTCCAGGGATGGGGCATCAACCACCTCCCTGAGCTACCCATTCCAGTTCCTCACCACCCTTATAGAGAAGAATTTCTTCCTAATGTTTCACCTTATCTCCCCTCTCTCAGTTTAAAATCATTACCTCTTGTCCTATCACTATCTTATCTTATGAAAGCCCCTTCCCAGCTTTCCTGTAGGCCCCTTCAGGTCCTGGAAGGCTGCTATAAGGTCTCCCTGAAGCCTTCTCTTCTCCAGGCTTAACAGTCCCAACTCACTCAGCCTGTCTTCATAGCAGAGGTGCTCCAGGCCTCTGATCATCTTGGTGGCCCTTCTCTCGACCCTCTCCAACAGGTCCATATCTTTCTTGTGCTGAGAGCACCAGGACTATACACAGTACTCCAGGTGTGGCCTCACCAGAGCAGGGTAGAGGGGCAGAATCACCTCTCTGGCCCTGCTGGCCACACTTCTTTTGGTGCAAGCCCAGGATGCAGTCGCCCTCGGGGCTCCAGCACACACTGGTGGCTCATATCAAGCTTCTCATCCACTACCACCTCCAAGTCCTTGTCCTCAGGACTGCTCTCCAGCCATTCTCCCCTCCAGCCTGTATTTGTGCCTGGGGTTATGCTGACCCAGGTGCAGGACCCTGCACTTGGCCTTGTTGAACTTCATGAGGTTGGCACTGGCCCACCCCTCCAGCCTCTCAAGGTCCCTCTGGATAGCATCCCTTCCTTCTTGGGTGTCAGCCACACCACACAGCTTCGTATCATCAGCAAACTTGCTGAGGATACAGTCAACCCCACTGTCCATGTTTCCAACAAAGATGTTAAACAGCACTGGTCCCAATACTGACCCCTGGGGAACATGACTCATCACCTGCCTCCATTTGGACATTGAGGCACTGACCACAACTCTCTGGGTGCAGCCATCCAGCCAATTTCTTATCTACCGAGTGGACCATCTGTCAAATCCAGGTCTTGTCAGTTTGGAGACCAGGATGTCATGTGGGACAGTGTGAAAATTAAGCAATACACTTCATTGAAGTAAGCAAGATGCCTTCATTCAGTCCTGAGTAAATTCTGGTCTGCCCCACCTTCATAACCAAACCATACCCCAAATTATGTTTTCAAAGCTTAAAAGATGAGCAAGAGAAAAAGAGAAAAAGTCATCCAAACAAGTAATGCAACGAAAACAAGTACAGAAAAGAGCATTAAAAATAATATTGATACTTGTGATTGCAGTATCAAAATTGCATCCGAATTTGGCAATTTTATATAGAAGGAATTTGAACACAAACAAGCTTACTTGCATGTTTGTCTGCCAACACAATAAGTGTACTTGATATGTCTCTTCTTCTGTAGAAACACACCACCTTTGCTTCCACGTTTCCATTAGCAGTCTGAAACACATTAAAATAGAAAAAAATTAGGGTAAATCAGTAACTGCACAGGATGCACCAAACCAGAAAACGTAAAATAATTTGGAATTTTGCACAAGAGTGACTACATAGCCTCACCTGTTGGCACCCTTCAGCTGCACACACATCTGTTACCACAAACTCCAGCAGGAAACATTCCAATATAGGGAAACAGTTTGGCCCTTCCCTCTTAACTGCTTCTGAGGTATGATAATTTTCAGCAGTTACAGATGTTTCAAGGGGTGAGAAAAACACACTTACTTGCAGTTACAACCCAGTAACAAGCCACTTTGCTACTTCTCAGGTGATGCCTACATTGATTAAAATTTAAAAGCATGTTTAATATCCCAATAAAAATAGCTGTGAAATATAACACAATTCAGGTTTAGCCTGTTCTCCAAACTCTGAAAGGCAGAAGGAAAGCAAGAAAGAACTCAGCCATTATTACTTTCACAAAAGAAATCACATAAGGTTTTCCTTCTCCAGCAGCACTGGTGAGCTAAACAACTACCAACACAAAAATTTCATTTGAAAAGGAGAACCAAGGAAGCTCCACCAGGCAAGAAACTGTACACCAGTGACAACATGCAAAAAAGTCTGAATTTTTCTAAGGTTTGGGATTTTTTTTTTTCCTTAAAACTCTTAAAATTAGGTAGGTGATGAATCTCTCACAAGATAGTATTTGCCAAATTGTGAAACAGACTTTATACAAACTCTAGGGGAAAACCTACTAGTTTGTAACAGCTCAAATTAACTTCCAGTCTCTAAAATAAATCAACAAATAATGAAAATGTAACTTAAAAGCTACAAATGTAACTTAAAAGATACAGATTCCTCTCGGGGAAGTCTCCAAAAAAAGGCAGCAAACCAGCAATCTGCTCAAAAAGAAACAAAATAAAAACTGAAATACGTGCTTGTTGTTATGGTGCAAATGGAGGAAAAGTTTAATCTTTAATAATACCAGTTTTCCTAACACAAAGAAAAAAAAATGTAAGACAATACATACATGCACAAATATTTCCCACTGCAGCCCACCAGATTTTGGTACACAGCCTGCAGAATTGCTGTTCTTTTCTGTTAAATAATTCAGAACTTTTACATTTTGAGGAAGTAAAATACAAAGCTAGATGCCATCTTGTTAAAATACAGGCAGCTACAATAATAGTTATCTATTAATCTAATTGCCCAGGCTTCATCTACACTCAGTGCAGGAAAAAAATAGGCAACACAAGATAGGCTTAATTTCAACTTGAAAAATCAATTTCAAAGAGTAGGTCAGAGAAATTACAGCTCAAGCAAGAGCTGCACTAAGATGAGAGATCCAGGTTGAATGAAGAGGGGAAATTCCCCCCGCCCCCCCCTTTCCTATACATTTTTCAACAAATCTTCACCCTGTAACTAATGGAATACAGTTATTGATACCTCCTGGCTATGGATCCACTGGGAACACTTTAGGAACTCTATTATTTCCTTACCAGAAGAGAAACTAAGTATTTCTGCAAAAGGCATCTATTAAAAAGAAGGGAGTACAAGGGTGTCCTAAGTCTTCAGATTCTTTGTGATTATATTGATAAACGTTCACTTCAAGTAACTGTTTTAGAAATATATGTTTTTTTCACCGTTGTTGTTTGAAGAATAAGATCTGGTTTTGGTCAGTTAATTTAAACTCAATCCCACACCAGCGATATTAAGGCACTTGTGTATGGGCTGCAGCAGTCACACTGGTATAAAACCCAAAAAAGTGGCACATTTAGGACACATCTAACAGTCAGAACAGTCTTCTCTCCTCAACAAGAAAAAATTTTAGCATTGAGGACTTCCCATTGAGCTGGCTTCCCACATAGAAGTTTCCCAACGACCCAACGAAAAGGAAATTTGGCAGGATGAAATACTACACTGGACCAAAGGATAACCAGAAAAGTCAAAGTCTGAAGAAGCAGATAATGGCTCCAAACCTTCCTGTTGAGCAAGACTCTCCCCAAAAAGATCAAATTACAAAGCTCTCCATCCTCTAGGCAAACTGTTATTTTATCTTCGTATCACATGATCCTGGCACAGAACTGAAGAATCACAGAAACCTCCCTCTCTACAGGTGGGCACAATCACCTTGAGAATGACCTACTCTTGACAAGCTCAGTCCTTTCATACCAAAGGAGAACAATCTAGCAAATCTCAAAGCATTCCAGAAAGTTATCAGAACAGAAGTATTTTTAAGCTTCTAATTACCAGAGAACTGCTAAAGAATTGTTTTGATTTTAATCAAATCAAACAGATCATAAATTCAATTAACATCAAAGACTAGATGGAAAAAACTGTTTACCTTATTGAGCTCTTCTATCCTTCGTATCAAATATGGGTTACTTGAAGAATTTTCGAAGTAGACATAATCTGACAAAAAGAAAAAAGAAGACTTTAAAATATGAACTGTTTAAAAAAAAAAAAAAGTCAAACCCTCACATGTGTACCTGTTAAAGACACATCAAATGAAATCCTTGGCATAAACAATATTTCAAATGTTCCTGCTAAATCCAGGATTTTTAGTGAGGAAATAAAAAATTCTTGCCAGTCTAAGGAACATCTATAGGCAACGTGAAGGCCATAAACTCACTTTCGAAGAAAAAAATAAAAATGGAGCTCTACTGTCAGCCTGGAAAGCAAAGCATATGATCTTCCTTCTCCCTCCGATCAGATTATTTCCACTTTGATCACACTGTTTTCTTTACTTGCTTCCTCTTCCTTCATATGAAAATCCAGCCACTTCTCACCAGCTATATGCTCTTCCAGCTCAACTTCAAAGTATTGCCCATTTATTTATAATACAAATAGTTTCAAACTTTCTCTTTTCCTCAACTTCCTGGTCTTTCACATCTATATTATATGCATATAGTAAGCCAAACAGCTCAGTAATGCTCCTATTTCCAAGCAGAATCCACAACTTAAATTACAGGAAGAAAATTAGTTCTTTACCCAAGGTAGCTCCTTCAAATGAATTAGAGAAGCATCAAAAAGTGTCATAAGAACAATTCGGTATTACTGAGCTCCAAGCCTTAACACTCCTTTAAACAAGTAAGGAAACAGAAGCCCAGGAGTCTTGAATGGACTCGACCTTTAACTCCCAACACTCCAGGAGCCAAACCCTAAGCCTTAAGTGAGACAAAAAGAGGCACGAATTCAACCTCCCCACACACACTCCCTGGGGCTGATCTTGCTTGATTCCTTCCAAGGCTATCAACTAAATTTAAGACGATTTCCCCCCAGATTTCCCAAGCCTATTTGTGTCTGGACTAAAACACTCACAGCCTCTGGGCACGTCTCAGGTAATCTGCAACAAGCATGTTAGCATGTGGCTCCCCTGCTGTCCTCTTGCAAACAGGACAACTACTGAAACTGTTAACCTCAATCTCCTTTAAATGCTTGTTAAAAGGGCAGTCCTAGAGGAAGGAAGACACCTCAAGGGCCTCTGCTCCTGAAAAGCCACACCTTTAAGGTTAACGATTCCCCTCTTATCTCCAGGGTGGCCAGGGAAACACCAGAGCATTCATCCATTACATCCTGCAGCTTTACCGTGTGACAAATGTTCCAGATCCAGACACGGATATCTTCAGCCTGCTTACAAACTCACGTTATCTGTAGGTCTCCCTGCATCCAACAGACCAAGCTACTTGCTGTGTTGAGACACAGGAGCAGTGACCGCTGAGCAAATGACCCAGCCTGCACTCCCTGCAAGCATCTCAGGTGCCCTCATGTCTCTTCAACAGGGCTGAACTGCCTCAGAAGAACAGTCACAGATAAAGGATACCAAGGGTTACAATCCCAAAAGCAGAAACTGTAAAAAAAAAAAAAAGTTTCCAAGCTCTTGTCTTTAAAAAAAAAGTATCATAAGCCATGAGTTGCAAAACACTGTGACAATGAAGTTTCCACACGGTCTTGGCTGAAGTGAGGAGTCATGAGGTTGCAATGCCAATACTGAAACAATGCACACCCCACCTTGGGTTACCTGTATACATGGTGTAACCAGGGGTAATAGGAAATAAATACATCTATTTTCTTGTCTTTTTGTGTATTCTGAACATCAACTGCCTTCACAGACATTAACATGTATCTGAGCAACTCCAATACTTTGTTCCTGACTGCAAGAGCTGGTTCCTCTTAAATGTAACTTCTCTATAGGCTTTAGACTGGAGAATGATCTCATCTAAGGAATTCAGATTGGACATCTGGTTTATAGAAAAACAGAAGTTCTCAAAAATGGTTAAACACCCAAGCTACTAAACCATACATTTCTGTTCCCAAGTACCTGCTCTGTGCAGCACACCAAGTGGGAAATATGCTCAACATTACTATGACCAACTCTATCAGAAGTCACAAAACCAAACAGGTATTTGGCAGCTTCAGCAATAACAACTGCTGACTGAAATAACAATGACAGGCATTAAGCAATCTGCAGGTCAGCAGAGTAAAAAGAAATATTTTCTCCCATGGCAGAACCACAAATACCCTACAAGGGCACTGTAGTGGAGGACATGGGAGTTTTAAGGTGCCTCCAAGCTCACTGACATGCATTAAGAGTGAAACTGGCCACTTGTCACCCCAAGGCTCCATTACCTGAAGAAAGGATGAGTCCTTATCCTCTTCCCCTCTTATTACTCCCAAGGTAACCTGCCTAGCCCTCACTTCAGGTACTTCAACTGAGGCCATTGCAGAAAAATTATAGTTGTGAACACCGCGACTGAAAATGATAAATTAAAACTAAAGGAAATGTCAATCTTCAACTTGAAAATGTAACTTTGTATTTAATTGCACAAATCTTCTTAGTTAACATAATTTTTATAACTATTTTGTGTGCGCACATATGTGCATATAGTCTCACAGACGTGTTTTCTACCTCAAGTGAACTTTAATTCAATTTTCCATGCAACTACATTTTATTGGTTGTAAAATCTGGCATGCATTTAAAGACAGTTTATCACAGATGAATGGTTTACCAAAGAATAGCTTATGGTGCTTTTCTACAGTTTGGAATAATAAAACCCCCAAAACATTGTTTTGCTCAGCAATAGGAACACCTCCAAACCCACACTCTGATCAGCAGCTGCAAATGAATCTCAGACAGAAAAGCCAACTGCACACTGCTGGCAGAAAGGCAGCACTGAAGCTGTCCCACAGGAGTCTCCAAGAGCTGACACATGACACAGTATAGAGATGCATACTTAGACTAGTGCTTAATGACTTCATCGTGTCACAAATGCATAGGCCACAACATCTCATCCATGTTTTAGACTTATCCCACAACTATGTTAGGCATTTCACCAGTAGCTATGCAACTAATGAAGACCTATTTCCCATTACTCAAATTACCTGGAAAAAGGTTTCTTCTTCTCTGCAAGTAATGCAGAGCACACTGCAAATCACACAAAAGAGAATGTGAGCAGATCAGAGGAGTGTACTTTGCATTTTTCACAGAGATTTTAAATACTTTAACTAAAATTAAAATGCTATCCTGCACAGAGAAAGGCTCAAGTTACTCAGTGTTTCAATGGGAATTTTAAGTTCAACAAACTATTCTCCAAACTGATGCTTTAGCAGGTGACAGCGCTCCTCTGATATTGTTCCATAAGCAACAAAACCAGTGAGGGCTGGTTTCCTACACACCGAGTTTAAACAGCACCATGCCCCACTGACCCTAACACTCCAAAACACCTTCTTTCTCCTTCATCATCACTTCCACTTCACCTCCAGCTTCCTACCATACCATGGGAAGTACATCCTTCTCATATTGCCTGCCAAACTAATGCTGTTCCCACTTTGCTTTCAGGACAGTAGCTACAACTGCACAGAACAAACACACTGGTTAAGAGAAACCCTCTCCAGACTCCTGACAATACGGTTGTCAACGGGAGACATGGTTGTCAATGGGAGACATCCTGTATGTGCACAATTGCGAGAGCCTTTGTGCCCTGGGCTGAAAGAGGATGGGGAAGGAGACAAAATCAACTTGCCTCTAAACAGGAAGATACACATCTCAGCTCCTACCACAGAACAGGAAGGAAAGAGTATACGAAAACAAAAAATAAGGTCTAGGGACTGAAAAGTAAAGCCTGATACCAGGCAAAACAGGTCAGACCCTCCAAACACACTACACTATCTTTGTAAAGCAATGGCTGAGGAGTGTGGCAGTACCACAAGACAGCATGAGCCATCACAAATACCACCTCCTGACTCAAACAGAAGATGTATTTCTTCCTCTTGCCTCTACTGTTATAGAACAAAAGTTCCCACATACATAAACCTACCGCAAAAGCTTTTATATCCCACAACATTTTTTTCTGCAGTTGAGAATATGCACAGCTTACTAGAGAGCAATGCTGTATGACAGGTACTAAATTCCTTGAACTCACAGACACAAGTACACTTGCAGCAGTACAGCACCTAAAACTAGAATGATAGCCTACAGACCACTGAAGGTGGAAAGTTTCTACAAAGGCTGTAAATTAATTGCTCTTAACCAGCAATAAACAGGCTTCTTTTTGCTCTCATATGCTTTTTAAGACACTTGCAAAACAGCTTCCCTCTCTGCCCTCTTAATGTTAGCTGTTAAATATACATCAGTCCATAGAAAAGAAAATCAGAAGGGGGTACCACAAAAGAAAGAACATACACTGTCTAGAGGTCATATATTTGTAAGATCAGACATGTCTGAGCTACCTAATAATCTTATAGGCTTTTAGGTGATCAAGTTGCAAAAATGCCCAAAAGTATTTTTATCCTTCCCAACCTACATCTGCCTTTCAAGCTACAAGTGCTTTCTGAGGACTGACCTCACTGAACACTCCTTGCCTTTACCTCCAGGACGTCCCACACATGGTGCCATGGCAGCCTGCACTCAGGACACGAGGGAGGCTGAAGCCTTCCTCTTCTCACACTCTCTGCCACTGTTCGGTGCAATGTGCATGACCAGACATGCAATAAAATACTGCACAGTTGCAAATACTTCCCTGGCCCAATCCACAAAGCTGCTGCCCTGAATAAAAGATGAGCATCAAGAGAGAGCATAAACTTATGATGACCTGCTTACTTTATGAGTTTTTTTATGGGTAATCCATGCCTCCTCCTATTCTCGATTTCCAGTTCAGCTTTCACAGAATAGTAGGTTGGAAGGGACCTCAAGGATTAACTTTGGGCCAGTTTCTTTCAGTAAGCTCCAGTTTTTAAATCATTTGGCAGCCTGGTCTTCAAGCTGTCAATCACTACATTTTAGATAATGTGATCACTCCTGGTCTACATTCTCATGAAAGAGCAGGCTGGAGAGGTTAACACTGCTGTCAGCCTAAAAGTCAAGCAATCTCACCTGGCAGAGTCCAGGCTCCATTGCCTTCTGGCTGCTCAAAAAAACCCCATCACTCACTGAAGCTGTCACCTGATTAAATGTTTAGTTACAGAACAGATACAGAGTTTCAACAAAAAGCCTTACAATATTCTCATTACAGCACAAGCCAAACTGAAAGTTGTTTCTGTTGCTAAAAGAATTATGAAGTCCAATACCTCTAGCAGTATACATGAACCAGATATTTAAAATCAATGTATTTCATGCATCAAAGGTACTAAAGATACACTGCTAGACCAAGTTCAATTCATATTTACTGGACAGCAGTGTTTGTGGCTACTGCAGGCACAGAACATAATGCTGCCTTATGCTCAGCTTCACACACCACGGGCAACATCACTACTACTGCTCAACTTCTCAAAAAAGGAGTTGAAATGGTTCACCAACCCAAGCACACAAGCATCTGAAATACCTATACCTATTTAGCGAGAGACATGGCAAAAGTAAGCACCATCTCCTGCAGCAATCTGAACTCCATACACTTAATAGCAAACCATCACTAAATGTAGTACAGATAGCTTGAGGTACCCCAGTTAAATCAAGCTAGCTTTGCTCTTCTGAGCCAAGAGACCAAGCTAAAAGGCTCATGAGGACAGAGATCAGAACAAATGAGCCCTGACTGAAATCTTTAACTGAGATACACATCTCCAGAAGGACAATGTTTGTGAGAAGAATCCACTGCTCACACCAAGTGCTCCTGAGATTAGCTGCCTGGTCTTAATAAAAAGGTCAAGCCACAACAAAACAGCAAAAGCCTGGTTTTCACCAACGGATCAAGATTAACACACCACTGCACCACTTCCTTAATCCCAAAGCCTGCAGTAAACTTCCAAGATAAAAATGTACAATGACAGCATGAACATCCATCCAGAACAGCAACTACCCCTTCACTAACCACATGGTGAAAACAGTTTTGAAGTCAGGTAAAAACAGACCAGGCTTCCTTCAGCAAGGAAGGCTGCCATTCTAGAGAGCTACCAGTACCAGGACCCAGCAGGCTCTGGCAGTCAGTCTCATGTTTTAGACGACCATCAGGTCTACTGTCATAGCAAGCTCTGTTCAATGAGGGTGGGATGGCTCCATGCACAAGCAAAGTGATCCACAGCCTAATTCTCATTATGTACTTGCAGCCTCTCAGGACTAGGTTCATAGTCTTCACTTCTCCAGCATGACTCCTTTGCTAGCTCCCATAGCTTTCCATGTTCAGTGGACATTGAGAATTGGCCTACACATAGAGCTATATGAGCACACTCCTTCCAAAAGTTCTTCTAATTAAGACTACTTAATTACAGGCTGAAATTATACATATAAAAAAAGCTTAATTTACAATATACTGTGCTGTAATTATGTAAAATGCTTGTTTCTCCTGTGAGACCAGCACTTAAAATGGAAAGTTGCTTTTACCCTCCTGGAGGGCATACAGAGAGTGTACTATGGGTGCCTGTACAACCCTCAGCCTATAAGGATGCACTGGGAAGACAACACCCTAGATATTAAAAAAAAAAAAATACATCACCATAACATCCATGTGTCAAGCACTAAGTGGTGAACAAGCATACAGCCTCTCCAGATTCTATGAGCTTGTATAACATACTGTAAAACCTCTAAAAATTAACTTATATATGTATATATACAAGGATATGCAGTATGTTCAGCTCAACTTCCCCTTTCCACCCTTTCTCCTAGAAAAATGACTTGAAATAACCCTGGAGCTATAAAAAGTGAAGACTCTGGATACAGGCAAGGAAAGGACAACTGAGCTTCATTTAATAAACTGAAGTCTCTTTAACAATCCAATTCCAAACATGCATCTACACACATACATATGCAGAAGTGCCACTCAAGATTGCTTTGTACTAGATGAAGTTCAGCCTCGCGTATTCAAAATGTATGGCAGAGGTCTGTGTTCTCGGTTTCATACCAGTTTCTGCTCTTATTTGCAATAAGAAAACACAGAAGATGCTATTCCAGCCCTTAACAGTGCAAAAGAAAAAAGTGGCAAATTCATAAATATACAAGTGAAAAACCTATGCATTCTTTGACAAGTTGCCATGAAGCACACACCTGTATAAAAATGGGTAGAAGCTGATCATCAGTGCAAATAACACCTTACTTTACCATACTTTAATATCATGCTTTAACTCAGTTAGCATGCCTTTAAGAAAGGGGTAGGTGATTTTCTTGAATTTGTTCATTTAATTTGTTAATTTTTTCTAATGACTACACTCATTTCTAAAGATGGGTTG
>NW_009953647.1:831107-841976 GCF_000747805.2 Chaetura pelagica | reverse complement strand
ACCACCTCAAAAATCCCCCAACTTGTGATACACTCAAGAAACAAGGTATCCCCAAGTATCTACACATTCATGTGATAAACAAAACGTTTACACCAAATATTCTTCCAAATGTGCAAAACTTGCATCTAGAAAGGGACAAAGTAACTTGGCTGTTTTGAGATGAAAACCATTTATCAGTGTTCCTGACTTGCTTCCAAAAATCCAGGTTCAATATTGCACAAACTATAACCCTAAATTCCTGGCAAGGTCCATGTAATGGGACCACAGATTATATACAGACCTATAAAAAAGCTGATACAAGTTTTTGTCAGTGCAAGCTCTTCTCACATAGTAAGAGATACTACAAAAAAAGAAAACAAAACAAATGAACTCAAACCTCTGAAGGACCTGTAATGGTTACAAACAAAAACTCAAATATCTACCACACAGAACTGTGCTCAAGCTAAGAAACATTCTCTTACACCTTTTCAGAGCACAAAAAACCCATATAAATTCATGACATGCACCTTGCTTGGCCAAACTAACGGTTGCTTAATCCAGCTTAAACTCTGAAACCTTAAGGGATCTGCAATTTCCGAAGTCTTCTGATCTTTGTTTTACATCATGTCAAAGGGGAAAGAAAAATTCCTGTCTGGCTAGCTTACACCATTTTTTCACAAATTCTTAGTGAAACAAGGTTTATGCAACTCTGTTGTCCATGCATTAGTTCTTGCCTATTAACTCCTGAACCCCTTGTTTGATTTCAAACATTTCACAGAGGGAAAGAAGTCTCAAACATAATTAAGTTCTGATCACTACTCTCTATCTTGGAAACAGAGACTCTAAAACTACAAGAGAAAGTGAGAAAGGTTACATAGACAGAGATATGAAATGGTTCCCATTTCAGAAGCAATTAGTAGACTAGATTTTAAAGCAAATCACTGGAGGTTCCACAGTGTTTGGGGGAATTATGAAAAGTGCTTGCTTTCCTACACACCTCCCAACACAGCTATTGTCAGTGATGTTCCAGGCAAGTCCTAGGCTCAGTTAACTTCTGATTTAATTGCTTATAACCATGTGCATTCCCAAAAGTTTACCCTCTCTGCCAAGAAAGAAGGCAGGTTTCTGCCTAGCAGCAACAATCTACACACTCAGAGATCATGGCTCTGGATGAGATGCAAGAGTTCCTACAGTACTTTTCCCAGTGAACGTGCAAAATTACAAAGGAGTGGGAACAGAAGGGGAAGAATTACTTCAGAGAAGGAAGAATACAAATTTTAGATAAAGTCAAAGTAATAATTTCTGTTCCTCACAGAACTGTTGGCTATTTTCAGCGAGCAGAAAAAACCCCAAAGGACAGCAATCTGCTGGTACTAGTGAAAAAGAGGTTTTGGGCATCAGGGGTACTTTGCAGGTCACTCTTCTTAGATAAGAACTATGCCACATGGAAACAGGTACTATTAAGCATGGCCAACTTAGAGGTAAGTCAGGGAGACTGTGTACAAGTGAGACTTTAAAAGAGAATTTGTTAGTATCCTAGAAGTAAAATCAAGCTTCCGAAGTACTACCCCAAGGAAAAAGAAGCAACTCTGATGCTAGAAATCAATTATATGGCAGTATAAGGAAACTCACCTCAACTAATCCACTCCCAGTATAGCAGCTACAACTAAGGCACATTTGCATGTGGCACTGACCCTTTAGGTTCACTAAAGTCAGCTCCCTTCAGCTTCCTGCAGGACAAGCGTACACTGAATATGCCTTAAGAACCATTTTTTCTCCTCCTTTACATTAGGTATTTAAGCACGATTCAAAGTCATCTGGACACAAAGCCTCTTCTGTATTTCCTCTTGTGCCACTGCAGCTCCCAGGGATGTAGCTATACAAACACTTTCTGCAGTAGCAAAGCTGTGAGCCTACGTAATGTCAGCTGCGCAGTACAGCTCTTTGTGGGGCAATACCATGAACCAGTTCATGGAAACAATTTTGACTTAAAAACAAAGATAAACGTTTCTCCAAAGGTGGGTTGTGATGAGAGACTAGAGCATTCTCATTTACAGAAGAGCCAGAGAAACATTTGAGCAGACGGAGAAACTATTAAGAGTAGAACTCCTTAAATCATGGGGACAGTATTTGGGGGCAGAGAACAATGACACCAGAGACAAGTATCCTCAGACTGCACCCTAACAATCTCCTTCTCTAGCAGACAAGAGAACTGCCTGTTCCATTGAAATTCTCACTGCTAAGGACAGATAAGAAAAACATTACTTTCCAAAAGATACTTGGGCAGCACAGAGTATGACAAGAAATCAGCTTCACGTTCCCTGCAAGTATCCCAAGAGTTGCAAAACAAGAACCTCTGAAGTACTCAGACACCAAGTTTGATTTCACTCTCAAGAAACAAACATAGCAACAACAAAAAAAGTCTTACTTTTTTTGTTTGAGTTTGTTAGTTTAACAGCAATGTTTGACTTCAGTTAGTCAATGTGAATTAACTGAACTGCTTGGGCCATGGAATGACAGTATATTAAGTACAGAAAGAGAAGTTTCAGTGCCAGATCAAAACCATCATGGCTCCAGAATGTAAAATATGGATGAAGTATAAACTCCTGCCATAGTTTTGCAGATGTTTCTTCAAACAAGAGTGCCAGTGAGGCTGATTCATTCTCTACCCTCTCACACCACCCCCTCAAGTTGTGACAGCTTCTCCATGGATGGGAGGAGGCAGGCACCTGATCAGGAACTCACCCTGGTCAAAAAACTGTCTCCCAACCAAATGGATTCCCTGATCTGCTTTGCCGCACAGCCACACCAAGCTGTGTAAACCCAGCTAAGGAAGCAACGTGAAGACAGTAACAACTGTTTACAAGCAGGCATTGCTTAAATCAACACCGTTACCAAAAGAAACATCCACAGAAACCGTCTCACTTGGCTGGTTCAAATTTGCTCAGATGTTGACAACTTAACTCTGTAAGGACAAGCTCTGTGCTAAATATGGAATCATCTGCTCACACCACACTAACTTCATGCTTGGTCAAGTATTGTCTGTCCTCCTACATCTGGCATAAAAGCATGAAGTCCCTGAATTAATCAGAGCACATCATATGCAATTTAACAGAAACATTACCATGGGCCACATCTGACACAGATCATGACTGGTGATCTGGCAACGCACAGAACCAGAGCTGTGAAATCCCAGGCGCCACAAAGACTTAAACAGCTTGTGAGTAACACACATGTCAAGACTGGAGAAACCTCTTTTTTTTTTTTTTTGCTTTTGCTTGCAAACTCCCTTTAAAGCTGCCAAGTAACTTCTTTGCTTTACTTCATTGATCAATATCAAGCAAGTATTATCTCTGGAACACTCCTTCCTGAAGATCATCAGCCAAAAAGCTAGAAAAGGAGAATGTGTGAGTGGTTCCTTCTGGGCTGGACCATGCAGCCTGAACGGGTATTTCACAGGTACTTCACAGGTCCTTCCCCTGAAGGCGATTCATCTGCCTCCCCACTTACTTCAGCAATCAGAAACTGAGGTTTAGTTAGGAGTGAAATAACAAAAACAAAGAGATGTTTAGTTCTGCAGGAGGCCACGAAGAATACCTCATTCTTCAAGAATTAAGCCTTCCCTTACAGCTTAAAAGAGGATAACAGATGGAGGAAGTCTTCATGTTTCTCACAAGACACACTACTCATGCCCACATTCTACAGGCAATGGAGATGCAGGTAAAGGACAAGTTCCCAGCTGGCAGTACTCGGACCACCGAAGATAGGGGATCAGCAGGGGCCTCCTCTGTTCAGTCAGGCCTAGATCTCATCCAACTATCAGAGCTTGTGAGTAAATGCAAACATTTTTCACAGAGGTCAGGCTGAAATTTCAGGGCTTGTTCTGTGAAGCCAACAAGCAAATCAGAAGTATGCAAACTATTATCTTTAAGCAAGGCTATTAAGCCTATCTACAGGCTGAATTGTTGGACAACAAGAATAATTTCCAGGCATCAAATAGAGTTGAATCCACTAATACTCCAAAACAGACTAGTGTGCAGGAGCAGCACAGGGAAGAAGACAAGGTATTTCATCAATTTTCGAAACACAACACCTTCTTTATCTTTTTTCATCTTAGGCTTTACCATATATTTGAAGACAATTAGCAAAATACATGAACATAAAAGGTAGCCAGATATATTTAAAGCTTAAGTTTTGTTATGTGTGAATATCCAGCACCAAGGACCTCACAATGTGCTGACTTCCAGAAACAGCTGTATCCCATATCCCACTGGACATGAGAAACTTGCCATCTGCAATGAAGATTAAATTAAAACGTTCATTTAAGCATCAGGGTCCAACTCCCTCTGAGAAACTGTGGCATAAAAAAAAGTTCTTTTCAAAAGAAGGTTTTGTCTTTTTTAATGTGAAAACTTCCTCGATGCCTTTTCCTGCTGAAATGCTTTCTTAAGAATTAAATAATCACAGCAGAACCTCATTAGGTCTTGTTAACAACAGACACTCCAACAGACCAAATTTGGTTTTACAAGTGAAGAGGAGAGGAGGAATCATACCCGACTTTAAAAAACACTTTGAAGTGCAGCCTCTTTGTATACAAAACCTACGGCAGTGAGTTCCAAGATAGTAAAGACTAGAACCATAATATCTTAAAAGAGCACCTCTCCCCAACAGTTCCACTTATCTAAACCTCACAGTGAACTCAGCCAAAGAAGCTGAAGGGCTTGTCAGTTACCTGTTTGGGTAAATAATGATCTTACAGTGCAATAAGATACAGTGTAAAAACTCCTTATTTGGTGGAGAAGTAACAGATGACTTCTTGCCAGAGGATGCGGGGAACTACCAGGAGGTGACCTCCAACAGTTCATACTCATGCTTTCAAGCAACCCTAAAGTGCTCAGGAGTAGTTTATAAATCAAAGTAAAAACAATAACAGCAACTACCTTAATCTCTTCTTGTCCTACTGGGGAGAGATTAAGTACTCCTTATTTAAAATTAGAATGTTTAAACATCAAAAGTTGCTTGAAAAAGAAAAACTGGATGCAAATGAAGGGAAAATCTCTTGCATTCATCCAAAATCTCGCCAGTTAAAAGGAGATGCTTAAAAAGTCCCTTTTCCACAATGTGTTACCAAGTGTCTTTTATTCAAGATCACTGAAAGGCAAAGCACACAAAGAAGACCTATGGCATCTGAGAGCCGCTGAGTAGTAGAACAGCATGTGGGCACTGCCAAGCGGGGCTCAGCTGCCCACCAAACCCTGCCAGCCCCCACCACCAGCAGGTCGTGTCCCCCAGCCCTCCCAGCAGGCCATCCCAGCACAACTTCTCGTACACCAGCCCAGAAACTGCTTAAACTCACTAACCCAGCAGAAAACCACCTCCTTTACCATGCTTACTTTCTAACGGGCAATCAGCGCCCAAGAGGCAGCCAAGAAAAATGGACGAGGCAGCAGATGAGTGCCATCCTACTAGGGACATAGAAGGGGGGAAGGCAGATTTCCTCTCTTTGGCAGAAGCAAGATTAGTGCTTCTGCTCAATTTTGCCAGTTGCAAACAGCTTCAAAGCTATTCCAAATCCACAGAGCATGAATTGACACAATTTGTTACAGGTTTAGTCCCCAAACGCACCTAAGCTCTCTAAACAACACACTCCCCACCATGCAAAACTTCCCAATTAAAGACTTAGGAATACTGAAGCCGTCCAATATGGGCGGAGGGGGGGGGGCGCGCAGAGGAGAAGAAGGAAAGGAAGACTGTAAAAAAAAGAAGATAAACTTGTATAAATAGAAACAATGAATGGAAAAGATAAAGAAACCCACTGCCTGGCTGGTATTGAAAGGTGGCAAGTTAGAAGCCTCCCTATATTTATTAGGGTAAATGACCACAGATATTAGTAAGTTGCAAGAATAAATTCTTCATTTTTATTATATTTACTGGTTATTTAGTACCTCTCTCCACTAAACCCACTCTCAGCTCAGGTTACCTCCAAGTACTCCACCTCAGCCGAAAGTTAACAAAGAAAACAAACAGCAAACACAACCAAAACAAAAATATTGCACAGTAAGCTTCCTACAGTCCAAAATTTGGACACAGTGATAACAAAGCAAAGGAACAGGAAAGGGTTTACACATGCACCTGCAGTGAAATTATCTGAATTACATGCTCCACATCTGGACTCAACAACATGTCTCTATGCAAGCTTTCTTAACAGTTCTCTACCTCAGTTCTTTACCAGGAAAAGCACAGAAGTTTATTGACATTATTGTGATATTAGGAGGACCAATGCACCCATTTGCTCACAGCTCTTTGGCAGTACTATGTATGTTGGGAGTCATATGCTACCAGAAGAGTCTGGATTCCAAACGAGAGTATGTAACAGGATGGGGGGCAGGTCAAACCACGGTCCCCAGCCAGGCATTAATAACACCCCACAATAACAGAGATGATGTCACACTGCCATTCTTAAGAACTCTGGGGATGGCTATGCTGAAATGACAAGTATGACTGCAGCATCAATACCAGGCTTAATCTAGCAAGAATAACACCACCAAGTTGTGGAGCTTCAACCTCCAGCACACTGGAATAAAGCTGCTGGGAATCTTGGGTGCCCATACCAGGCACCATGGGGTCACAATTTCACTCAGTTTAACTGCGTTCGATACCGCTAGCACATATGAGCATGACTGAGCCTTGATCATATCTTCCAGTACCATTTAAACCCATCTTCAGTGTACCACAGACTCAAAAGTGGTAATAATTTTGTAACCTAGTGTGCTCTTAAACAAGAGGGCCACTCTTAAAAGTCAAGAGCATATAAAGAAGCCATTCACCTAAAAGCATAAATTGACATTTGTCTCAGCAAAAGTGTTGGCTCCAATAGCTCTTCCTCCACCCTTCTTCCTCTCCTTTCTTTCCCCATCCTCCTGTTCCCAGCCCTCCCACTGAGCCCATTCAGCTGTTCACACAGTCCCACAGTGAACCAGATCGGGTAGCTGATGCAGATTAAAAATAATCCAGGAAAAAACAAAGGGTGAGGAGGAGGGAAGGTGGAAAAATTTAAGTTCCTCAAATCAGTACAAGATGGAAATGCAGAAATGCCTGTTTAACAGCACCAAGGGAATGCCATAGGGGCATAAACCTGCAGTGGGGCTCAATTGATTACCACCACTAAAGAAATGCGTTGTACTACAGTTACAACTCCTGGAGATGTTGGAGACAGAAGAGCTGTTGGAAAGTCTCTTGATACCAAAATGACCTGTTCTCTTCCAGGCAGCTGACACAGCACTCTCCTGAGAAGAGAGCCTGGCACTAGCTAGAACAATGAACATCTCTCTCCCACATGCATTTTTTCATCAGAGGCCCCAAATTCCAGCTCAGAGGTCCCAAGCTTCTCAGATCTGGTGTGTATCCAACATTCTCATACAGTCTGTGATCATGCAACTTGCCAGTCTGCTCCATGAAGAGGGCCAGCCCATCACAACTCCTTCCAAGCAAAAGCAGCCCACTCTCATCATCATGCCGCCATTTATTTCATGACTGCACAGCAGCTGTTTAGAAAATTTTCACTTCTGCTACCCTGGAGCAGGCAATTTCAGGATTTCCTTCTGGACGACGAGTAAGATCCCATACTTCATTTTGGAATTAATACTTTCACATCTTCCCAACACATTTAAAAAGTTTCACATCCCCAGTGAACTGTGCTAGCTCATGCAAGTTCCATTTGTACTGGAAACCATCCCACTTCCCATCAGAAACATACCAGTAGAAACTTGGCAGGAACCAGTTACTTTCTCTATGCAACTCAACACCTCCAGTCAACTTAGCCATAGACTTAAAACCACTCAAGTGGCCGCTCCTAACATCCCCAGCATGCTCACTCTGCTACAAAACACAAAGACAACTTGTGTGCCACCTCTGGCCCCCACAGTGCAAGCTCCTCTATCCAGGAATAACTGCACATCCACATTTAAAGGGAGCAAGACACTTCATGTCCTCTAGAAGAGCTGGCAGCTACACATTTAGAATCAGAGAGAAGCCCAATCCACCTCCTGGTTTTTGAAAATTAAAATACACTGTGTTTAGGCCAAAAGCGATGACCACACTTTCTGAGTCAACATATACTTCTAGGAGCATTATTGATCTATAGTGAGCAAGCTACTTTTGGCAGCTGTTAGATCTAGAGTTCATACAACACAATTCGGTGGCCACAAGAATAATAACAGATTATCTGCTCAATGTTTGTCCTCTGGTGGGAAGTGTATGAAATGACTATGCACAAATCCCATTCAGGATTTAATCCTGCCCTGGAATTCACACACAACTTCAGTGCACAAAGCTATTAGTGGGAGATACCAGCACCAGAGGTCAGAAACAATTCAATACTACAAACTCCTTAGGCTGCAGAGTGCTCATAGAGAAACAACTGCATCCATCCATATGTTGATCTCGGTAATATGTCAAATCAAAACTTCATCCATATGTACAGTAATGGAGCACTATAACTTTGGGTACCAGCCAGCTGCCTTGCCCTCTCTGCCCAGAATGGTTATGGAGTAAATCCTGGACACCACTTCCAAGTAGAGGAAGGACAAGAAGGTGAATGAGACCAGCCAAAAAGGACATACCAAAGGCAAATCACTGTTGACTAACCTGACTCCCTTTCTGGTATGAAAAGACTGGCTTTGTGGCTGAAGGAAGAGCAGGGGACATTGGACACCTTGAATTCATGTCAAAGGCTATGCCAAGTCTCCCACAGCATTCTTTGAACCAGTGCTGAGGTGTAGCCTGGATAACTGGACAATAAAGGTGGGAGGAAAACTATCTGGAAGGTCAGGCTTGATCAAAGGATCATGATCAGCGGTTACAGCCTTCACCTGGCTGCTGGTTACTAATAGCATCCTCAGAGGACCAACACTGGGGCCAGCCAGTCATGCTTAGAAGTTTTTTAATGACCTGGATAGGGACTAAAAGTACACTCTGCAGAAGTTTGAGGACATGGGAAAAACATACCACATGCTGGAGGGCAGGGCTGCTATCCAGAGAGACATCAACAAGTTGGAAAATGGGTTGATGAAAACCTCAGGAAATTCAGCTACAGCTTGAGTAAAGCCCCACATCTGGGGTGGGATAACTCCCTGCAGTGGTACAGGCTGTCGGCAAAGCATCTCTGCAGGAAGGCAGCTGGTAAAACAACAAAGAGCCCAGGAGCCAGCAGCACATCCTGCAGCAAGGGTGGCCAGAGTGCCCTGTTAGCAGGAGGGCATCCAGAAAGGCAAGGCGACAGGTCCTGCCCCTCTGCTAAGCCCTCCTAAGACCACCCAGAGTGCTGTGTCCAACTTAGGCTCCCCAAGCACAAGTGACATACAGAAAGGAATCCAGCAGAGACCACCAAGGTGGTCAGTGCTGGAGCATGGGAAAGGTGGAGAGAGATGGGTTAGGTGAGCCTGGGAAGGAGAAGGCTCAGGGGAGACGTTACTGATGTCCACTACTACTGAGTGGGAGGTGTAGAGCACACAGGACCAGCTTCTTTTCAGAGATGAGCAGGGATGGGATAAGGGACAAGGGACACCAGCTGAAATGTGAGAAAATCCAACCAGGCACAGGAGAACAAGCTATAAGCACAAACACTGGACAAGGCCCAAAATAAGTGTGGCATCACCACCCTTAGAGATACTCAGAGCAATACTAGACACAGCCCTGAGCACTCTGCTTTAACAGGACAGCTACTAGCAGGAGGTCAGCCTAGAGATCACTTCCACCAACCTTGGGGTGTGCACAGTACACATTTTGCCATACAAAATACTACAAACAACATTCCATGCAAGACTAGCACCTATAACATTAGATGCCAAACAACAATTTCCAGGAGAAAAACAATTCCTTTTACAAGTCACACCAAAACCCGAGCTGTCCATTTCCACAACTTATCTGGCCCTTCTTCCTACTTGCAGCATCTCCAAACCAACATAATGCTACATGCACACAGTCAGCTTAGAAC
The DNA here is from genome assembly GCF_000747805.2 of Chaetura pelagica. NCBI lineage: Eukaryota > Metazoa > Chordata > Aves > Apodiformes > Apodidae > Chaetura > Chaetura pelagica. Next base: position 832,003 of record NW_009953647.1, on the reverse strand, counting down.
AACCCCAGAAACAAAGTCAGGACAGCCAAGAGGAACACTTCATCCTTCTATGGAAAAAAAAAGTGCAACCAGAAAAAAAGTACAAATATATCAAAAAGTCACATTTTTCATAGCACAAAGCAGGCCAGAAAAGCAGAAAGAAAATTGAATAGTTGTTGATGGAGAGTAGCCAGACAGGATGGCGTGGACACCTTTGCTGTGTTTTTTCCCTTGTTTACTTTACTCCAGTTTTACAGAACTCCACAAGAAACAGGACATTTTGGAAAAGCAGGAATACACACACACAAAAATATTTCTGCACGCCCTGTAGTTTTGGAGAAAAGGAAGCTCCACAGAACAGCTTTTAGAAAGGAAAATGGCCGAGCACAAATTCATGCCAGACCACCCTCGGTTTATGCTTCATAAAACGCAGCCCCAAACCCTGTTGCCTCTCCTTTTTCTTCACGTGAGTCAAAACAAAGGACAGACAGGAGCACAGCCCTGAACAGAAGACTAATGGGAGAGCACACAACAAAACAGCAAGACTGGAAGGGGAGGCCAAGACCAGCGGGACGTGCCTTAGGCAAGTGTGTGTGTCCCTCCACCTACCAGCAGTCTCTGCCCATCTTTGTGCTCCTTATCTCAGCAACTCCTTCTCGGTCCCCACCCCTACAACCTCGCATGACCCCCACCTAAGCAGCCAGTTCACTCCCCCCCTCCCAGGCTCCATCCCACAGCTGCTTCCCCACGTCCTCCCGGTTCTCCCTACCCTGCCTTGCCCCAGCCCCGCTCATCCATCTCCTCACGCTCCAAACCCGGATCTACCTTCACCTCTCCCCTGCCCGAGCCCTGGATGGCCTCGCAGGGCTCATCTCTCCCCCCCCAGCCCAAGCCACCCCTGCCCCCCGCCCCGTCTC
>NW_009953647.1:781891-822309 GCF_000747805.2 Chaetura pelagica | reverse complement strand
AGCCCTCCTCACACTGCCCTCCCTCCTCACACTGCCCTCCCTCCTCACTCTGCCCTCCCTCCTCACACTGCCCTCCCTCCTCACACTGCCCTCCCTCCTCACACTGACCTCCCCCCCTGGCGAGGACAGCCCACCACACACACATACAGCTGCCCGCACTCAGCCCCCCTCACACCTGTACTCGCACACAGCTGCCGGGTGCCTCGGCCCCCCTCACTCACTCACACCAGGCCCTCTCACACGCAGCACCTGTTTTCACACGCGGCCTCCGTGTACAGCCAGCACCTGTGCTTGCAGGCAGGCCCCGGGGTGCTTGTCCTCACACACACCCACCCACAGGCTGCTCGCACCACACAACGCCTCCCTCACACCTGTACCTATATCCCTGTTCTGCCTGGTCCCCAATGTACACATCTCCATCCCTTCAGCACCCCGGGGAAGTCCAGGCCCTACACACACCTCTCACACACCCCGACCCTCCTACACCAGCTCACTCGGGGCCCCATGAGGGCAAGGGGCAGCCTGGCCTGTCCCCTCTTGCCCCCGAGACGTGGCCATGCTGAGGCTTTTCCCCACTCCTCAGGTGTCAGCCTGAAAGGTGAAACGTAGATGACCACCTCAGGTTTTCCTTGCCCGCTGACAGGGAGGTGTCAGCATCTCTTCTTCACCCATGCACAGGTCCTCTTCAGGTGCCTCTTCAGCAGTTACAGGGTATTAAACAGTTGTTGCCTCTAGATTGGTCTGCAAAATTCACACAGTGCCACTGCCATTTCTTCTCTTACAGGAACTGACAAGCTGACACCAAAAAAAAAAACACTCCAAGAAAGTCTCAGGTTGGTACATCACACCTTCACAGCAGGTCCTACCATGAGGACTGACAACTCACAGCAGAGCAGGTGACCAGCCATCCCCCCAGGACTCCATGTGTCAGGCTGGATGGTGAATCCCAGTAAAGAGCTACACCTGGTCACCACAGGTGGACATGGGGTGCCACTGGCCTCTGTGCACAGCAGGACATCTACCCTCACTCCTCAGCTCCAGCACAGAGCTGAAGAATCACCTGGTGTTATCCACACCAGGTATCAGACCTGGAGCCCTCCCTCACAGTCAGACAGGTTGTGACTACCAAAAATATCTATCACGAAACTCTTAAGTGGCTGATAGTACAAGATGGTCACACACTTTACTAGAGCTGGACACAGCCACTGCCTGTGCTCTCAACCTTGCTTGTTGCAAGGTCCTAAAACAGCTACACAACATCTCGCAAAACCTTTTACATCTGCCCAAATGCATCCATTCGAGAAAGAGGGCTTCTGTTAAAATTTGCTTTGCTTGTTAGGAAAAAGAAACAACACCCAAATCTGATAGTCTTTGAATCCTAGTAGTGCACAGGGTGCTGCTCTCATACTTGCAATACATGCAAGGATCACGGCTGAGTGAGGAAGGCACTTGTGGTTGAGAAAGCCGGTCAGCCGAAACGGCGCGATGTGCCAGGGGCAGCACTGCGATATTTCCTCCTCTCTGGTCCCTCCAGGAAGCGCAGCCGGCACCGCCGCCAGGGACACGGTGGGGTGTGTGGGCTGACTGTCCCCAGGCTGCTTCTGCAACAGTTCTGCAGAGCGGGAAACGGTTCAGTAGGACACCGAAAAAATTATCCGGGATAAGTGTTTACAAATCTCATCATGGGGCGCTGGGTAGCTGCACACGGAGCAGCGGCTGGTCACGTGGCACTGGCTGCTTTTTCCAGATGCTAAAACCGTTTTTTTTAATGATAGTCACAAAACCGTGTCAGAACTTCCCTGGTGTTTCTTTTCCAGGTTAAGCAATAGCTGCGGTCACTGCAGGAGCGTTGAGCAATGGTAGGGAGTGGAGCTGGCACCAGTGGCCACAGCCTGGGAAGGAGCAGGCTCTGGCAATGTCCCACCTCTTGCCACCAAACCCCGCTCCCAGGGGTGCCACTGACTCCCACTGTGGCAAACCCAGTCCTTCCAGAGGGTTTTCTGTGCATCCTGACAGGGCATTGCTTGTGCTTGACACCTCTCACGTGGCAGGAGGGTGCATCTCCACCGAGAGAAGCAAAGACCTGCAAAAGGAAGATGCCAATGCTTTGAGAGCCCACCCCAAGACTGCCTGGCAGAAATCTGCCTGTCCCAGCACACCTGGGCAAGGGAGGCTCCCTAGTGCCTTTGCATGTGACCTGGCACACCCCAGTCCTCATGTACCCAGCTCTGTTTTCCTCCCTTCCAGAAGACAGAGGAGTGTGACAGAGGAGCCCCACCAGGGCTTTTGGCTCAGCCTGGAGAACTCGCTCACGTTTCCCCAGTGATGTGCAGAGCACCCTGCTCCCACCAATTCCCAAGGTTTCCCATCATCCCAGTCTCCCCTGCTTGCACCAAATTCTCACTTGGAGGAGCCAAGCCAAGTTCACCCACAGGCTCAAAAAGGTGAAGCTCAGGCTTGCTGCGAGACATAAGGATCAGGTGCTAGAGAGGGCTGCAGACCCTGGGGAGCTGCAGGTGATGTGCAGGTCTCTTTGCCAGGAGGCATCAGGGTCAAGGGAGAAGGCAGCAGGGCTACAGAATTCACTGCAGGGCTTGGTGCTGGAGAGGATGTGCAGATGCACCAGCTCAGCCCTGGAAGCGCTGCTGGGCAGCTGGATAAATAACGCAAAAAATCCACCCCATGCCAGAAAGCCATGCTGCTGACTCTTCCTGGAGAAAACTGCCCCAAGACATGCCACAACAGCCCTTGCTGAGACACAACTCAAGGGACGGGTGTGTGCTTTCATGTCCAGTTTTATTAGTGTTGCATTAGTACCATAAAATAGTTGACGAGGTCAAGCATGTTGCAGTTTGTTCCAAAAAAAGGCTATTTACATTTAATCTGTCTTCATAAAAAAACCCAAAAAAACTAGAACCCAAACAATACAACAATGAAACAGATGGACAACTCAGGAATCTACAAAGTGGTAATGTCCCCTCATACACCACAGTCCAGACCAGACTGGTGGCACACAGCCCTGGCACATGCAGTACCCACCCTAGCACGGCGCTTCCCGCAGCCACGGCACGTACACAACCAGGCAGGCTCTGGCAACCCTCCAGCCAAGGCACCAAGCAGCAGCTGATGGATGTGGCCCCACACTGGTGCTCTTCCTTAAAAAAACCAATGACCTGCTGCTTTCCAGATTGGCATGTCCCCTTCTCCTCCAGTCTGTCCAAAACCCACCAAGTGACTCTGCAAGGAGCTGGCCCTGCTGGGAGCATTCCCCGTGAGAACCTCACTGAAGAGGCTCCAGGAAACCTCAGGGACCTGCTACTGCTTCTTTCTGGCCTTCACCTTGCCAGGTAAGTCAGTCAGTCACACGAAAATGTCACCACACAGCTATTTGCCAAGGTTGAGACCCCCTGAATGAAGAGGACAGAGACATTACATCCAGTCTAGCTTCCAAGAAGCTCCAGGGCCCTGTACTGCTGCATGGAGGGAAAGCCCTAATCCCAGCCTTCCCAATGCCCCTGCACACCAAGCAGCAAAAGGCAGCCAGCAGTCCCTGCTGTCCCTCTTCAGTATTTTCTTCTTAAACTTGGAGGCATCAGGTGTAATGCCCTCTGTACCAGCACTCCAGTGCTCCCACCAGCACATGCTGATGGTAAGAAATGGTATAGGGCCTTAGCTAAAACTGCAGGTTAAGTACAGGGCAGTGAGGTTCTCAGCAGGGTCTGATGATAGAAAGCCAACAGGAACATCTCCTCCAACCCCAGAAACTGCCCAGCTGCTACCCCTGCCTTCTCTGCAGGATAAAGCAACAAGCACATGGTAATTAAAGCAGCAAAACAGCCACAGAGACAGCGGCTCTCCCCAAACTTGTGTAATTAAGGAGGACTCCGCAGTTCCCACTGAAATGTAAACAGCAACAATTGAACTGGATGGAAACTGCAGCCCTGAGCTGAAACAGCCACCCAAAATGCCCACAAAGTCACTAGCACTGCAGGAGCTCTGGCAGGGCCGAGATCCAGCCTTTGTCTCTGGGAAACTCAACCCAGAGGACCAGGAAGCACTCAAGGTGCAACACGACACCACAAAAACCTTCCATCTTTCATCAGCTCACCAGTGTTGTTAAACTAGGTCAGCATCGCAGAGCCCAGCAGAGCAATGAGCCCTTTCCTAAGACCTCACCTCTGAGAGACGCAGGGGCCCTTCACCCAAAAGCAGCTGGAAAAGAAACGAGCCATTTTGAGATGCCACAGCCAGGGGAAAGGGGGATGTGAGCTCTGTGGGGAGCAGGGGGGAGCTGTAGGACACAAGAGGACAGGGAGCCTGGGGGACATCACCTTCAAAGCACCTCCCTGCCAGGGATCAGCTCAGATGCTGCCAGCTCCTGCCCCTGCCTTTGCTGTCAGACATGTGGCTCCACAGCAAGCCCCATCCAACAGGGGCAGATCAGGTAATACCACAGAATTTCATTGCTTGAGTTGCACCTTCCTCACCAAAACCCTGGAGAGCTGAAAGGAGAGCTGTGCTCTGATCTAAGCCATCCTTTAGTATTCATCAACTTGCACACCACCACCACCCCCCCCGCCAGGCTGGTGCAGCTCCACAGGCACAGGCCCATTGCTGCCCCAGCAGCTCTCCCTGGCAGGGATCCCTCCAGCTGGTGGGGCCTGCTTACAGCAGAGTCCACTGAGAAACTGTTGGGAAGTTGGGAGACCCCAAATCCATCACTCATACGTGTCACCAGGTGCAAAAAAACTTCCCAAAATAGCCTGAGCCATGTGTGTACTTAGACACTCATTTACCTTAGAGGCAGAAATGGCTTTCTCCTCCAGTCTGGGACAGAAACAGCAGCACAAAGTGACTCCACACGGTACAAGAGAAACAACAGAGGCACAACACTGACAGAAGCAGCAGCAGCACCAAGCTTGCATGCCAGCCCTTGCCTCCATGGCTGGGAAACACCACAGCCACCCCCTGGGCACACAGTTGCCTGCAGGCAGGCCCAGCCTGATGCTGCCAGGCTCTTAGAGGACAAGGCTGAGAAGCCAGGATGTTTCCTTGCATGGAAGGGGCATTTCACAGAAACAGCAGCTTTCCACAGGGGACAAACCCTGCAGAGACAAAAGCCCTCAGGCACACAAAGTTTTCCGGTGAATTTGCTTGTATAACGTCAGAACAAAACACAAACCAACATGAAATGTGAGGAGCAGAAAGGTTTTTGTCTCACACGAACACACACACGTACACCCACACACACAGTAGAGCAGGGCAACACACATGTGATAGGCAGGACCCTGGAAGTCCTATCCTAGCTACCATTTGTTTCTTTACAGTAGGTTGAAATACAAAGAGGAGCACAGTGATGGTTCCCCCCTCACCCCTCAGTAAACAAAGTTATTGCAGTCAGTCAGACCACCTCACCTCTGCATGACTAACAAGCTCCAGCACCAAGGCCTGCCCAGGCTGCGTGAGGCTCCTGGCGCTGGCACCCAGCCCCACCACTCTTGTCACACCAGTGTGAGACTCAAGGAGGAAAACCCACACTGACTAATTTCCTTTAAAAAGCGCTTTTTTTGACACAACAGCCTCAATAAAGAAAAAGAAGTGATGTGCTTATCCACCATCTCCCACACTACTGCTGCTAGGCAACACTTCACAGTCCCAGAGCATCAGTTCAGGTGAACCAAAAATGCGTGAACTGATGGACACGGTGACATTCAAACTAGAGCTGAGCTTCTGCCACAGCCAAGAGCTGGCAGACAGCAGGCAGGCCTGCCCACGGGATGGCAGGAAGAAACTGAGTATTGCAACCAGACAATCTGGCCTGCTCAGCAGTGTGCCACAAGGCGTGGGACCACGGCCTCCTCACCTGCATGGTTTGAAGGGAATACCCAGTTCCTGGCCAAGTAGGTTGTGCTTGTGCTGGGAAAGATTTCCATGAAATCAGTTGGTGAAGCAGCCCATGCCATGAGCTGCAACAGGCATTGAATCCAGCAGGGACTACGCTCTCACCTACTAACCCCTCACTGCCTGTCAGCAGGAGAAAGCTTAACAGAGCACACCACTGCTGCCCTGCCCAAACAACCCAAGCAGGCCACGCACAGAGCAGGACCTGCCAAGCAGGGAAATGCAGGATCTCCAAGCCTTTAAAATCCCAAGGGTAAAGGATCAGCCAGAGGGAAAAAAAAAAAAAAAGGTTCAAAAACATTACTGCCCTCAGGAAGTGCCTTCTGGAAATGCTTACAAAGCTTGGCCTGCCCACAAGGGTGGGACCCAAAAGGACAACATCAGAAAATTCAGTTCCCTACCCTAAAATGCCAGAGATGTCTGTTCTTCCACAGGTCCCTCAGCCCCATCCACCACCTGCTCCAAGTCCCTCCAGGCATGCCTTGGGAAGCCTGGAGAGCAAAATGACACATCTGCAGCCTATCATGCTCTCTCCTTGTAAGAGCATCAACTCATCCTGACACTGGCAGCAGTGAGGTTTACAAAGTGAACATAAGTGCATCCAGAGCCAAGCTAACAGTGCCACTCAAAAGTCCCACTCCATCTCACAGGAAGTCTTGCTGAGGTGAACAGAGAATCCAGCTGGCTTCATCCTCTCTCACATCCCAGCTACAGCTTCCACTGCACCTTGGGACTGAAACCCCTAGCAAAGCCTCAACCCAGATGCAATGCTGTGCCAGAGCAGAAGCACATCCTGCTAGAGAATGGATGCAATCCACAGAGAAATGTCTGTGGGCAGGAATACTCAGAAAGCAGAAGGGCAACATGCATGTACAGAGCAACTGGTGGGAGGCTGCCTACCTCCAAGCATCCTTCATTCTCATTACAGTCTCATTATAATCTTACATTCTCATTATTCTCTTAAGTCTCTATGAGGAGAGGTCCTGGGTGGTTCAAGGGCATGGTGAAAATGCACTCCTGCAGCAGCCCCAAAGCCAGGTGGCCTGCACCCAGCCTGGGGAGGTACAGAAGGGAGATGGCCACAGCTCTGGGGAGCACAGTGCAGTCAGGGCAGGACCAAGGCATCAGAGAAAGCAGCCCATGCTACCTCACATGTGCAGTTTGTTTGACAGATGGGACAGGAAGGCAGCTGGACATGCAGAGTGCCTGGCTGGCTCCCAGTCCAGCCACTCCTGTGATGTATCACTTCACAGACAACAGCTCATCTTCCTGGGTTTGTTTTTTGGCAACTTAATTTCTGCCCATCCCCCTTTTCTTTTTTGTTTTGTTTTCTTTTTTTTTTTTTAGAAAGCATTAAAAAAATCTGCAGCTGTTAAAAAAAATCCTTTCCCTTTAGAGGCTGGACGAGGTTTTATTGACAGGTAAATAATCGGTGTGAGTATGTAAATAGCAGCGACCCCACTGACGTGGTGTCCCCCAACAGCACAGCCAGCTGCAGGGACATTGTGACTGGCTCAGCTTGGTCATTGTCACAGACCTGGGACACTGGAGTTTCCTTACACCTAGTGTTTCCCTAACTCCTGTTCCTGCCCAACCCTCCTCAGGCATTGCTTCAGCACAAACATCTACCTGTCCCCACTGCAGACTCCATGCTCTGAAAGGGATCTCCTCTCTGGACCTCCCTAGCTACACAAGTGGTTTGTTTTCCAAACTGGACAGCTAAACTCCCTCCAGGCTCGCTGATCTCTCATCCCTTGGAAGCAGGAAGAAAAACTGACCATCTTTTTTTTCCTAGAAATACAGAGGGAGGGCATCAAATGCACCATAGTGTGCATGATCTTCTGCAAAATCCATGAGAGCTGATTCACAGCTCCCCCAGCCCACTCACACCAATGAGGTCTCAGGTTAATAAGCAGTGCAGTTATTCAGCTATCTGCTCATAAGTGGTAGGTGTTCTTGGGCAGGTCGCCTGCTCCTGCCAACTCCCCCACAACTTCATGTTGTCAGCACATCTACATTTAAGACTGTTTGTTTTTTTGCCTTTGTTTAAAGAGGTTTCCTTCCCTTGTAGTAAACGTAAGAGTTAATAGAAAAAAGTAATTCAAAAAGTACTCCAAGCACATCTGTAATTAATTCTGCAGGAGAGGGCAGAGCGACGCAAGTCGGAGTTGGCACGCAATTCCTGGCTCCTGGTGTGCAGTCCCTGGGATGGACAGAAGGTCCCTCCTTTGAGTGCAGCTAGAAGTTAGATTTGGAGTGTCCAAATATGCAGATGGGAAAGTGCTTGACATGAGAGGACCACTGTGCTGCCAGCTGAAAGAACTTGACGTCGTTCCACTCTACCCCGTCGATCAGGACTGCAGGGAAAGGTAAAAAGTGAGGAAAGTTAGAAAAGACCACGTGGAAGTGGCCAGCCTGAAACAGCTTGGCGAGAAACCTCTCTGCAGTCAGCAGAGGGAGACCTGGAGTGCACTGCTCTGCCTGGCCACCCCGCTGCTGGCACTGTGAGGAGGGGAGGAAGGCTTGGGAGCAGAGCTGGTTTAGGGAAAACAGCTCAGGCTGTTGTTCCAGCGTTGCTCATTGACACTGGAGCCCCCAAGCTGCTGATTTCAGCATCACCTGATCTGATTTCTCAAATTTCCTACACACACTCCATTTTCTTTTTTGGGCAAATGCACTCTTACAGAGATGGTGTCCCTCTCTCCTGACATTCTTAACCAGGAGACCTCCTAAGGAGGTGACACATTTTCTGTGACCACACCTCATGCTCACCAGTCTCTGAGGGACTGGGCCAGGATTAAGGAGGTGACCTAAGCAAATCCCTCTTCTGCTAACAGTGGTGGAGATTATCAGCTGAATAGGCTACAGGGATATTTTTGATGCTGGATGTACAGCTCCACTGACAGTCACCTTAGGTCTGCCTGAAGGATACATGTAGGGGCTCCTGCTGTGGCATGTGCCTCTGTGCCAGAACCCTGCCTGGAGGAGCAACTAAACTCTCACCACTCTGCTGTGAACTCCCAGATGTGCCAGGGAAACAGAGAATGAAAAAAATGGAGCCCAGTCTAGCCCTTGTCCTCAGTCCAGGGAACTAATTCAGAGGAGTTCCTTGGTAACAGAGGATTTCCCTTAATCCCAAACCTATTAAAGCATTCCCCAATGCTGGACACACTGAAGCTCATTTCCCAGAAACAGCCCCATTTCATTGGCTCCAGGGCATGGTCCAGAACACCAGGACAGCTCTGTGCCTGGAGAATACCAGCAGCTGAGCCTTGCCCCAAAGCCCAGCAGGAGGCACTTACCCCGCAGCATGTTCTGCTGATGTTTTGCTGTGCAAATCAACCTGCTGATTCCTTCGATACACTGGCTCTTTGACTCAACCTCTTTGTCTTTTGTTTTCTTGGGCAAAAACATCACTGGAAGAAAATCAAACAGGGACATGGTGAATCTCTGCCACTGGCAGGAGCTGTACCAAGACTGGTTTAGGTTTTTGCATTCATGTCTGAAAATTCTAACTCTTAATTTTAAGTCCCTAAAGTTAGCAGGAGTTTTGCTGTGTAGTGCATGGCACTATCACCTATGCACATGGACATTTTGAGTATTCCCAACTCAGAACCAGGCCCCAAAGGGCACTTTTCATGGTAAGTCCTTCCTGCTGGGACATTAAGGAAAACAGCTGCACCTGCAGTGTTCCCCAGCCTGCACCCTGAGCTGGGCCCAGGGATCTGCCGGGAGGCCGTTCCACCTAGGGAGAATCCCTCAGACTGCACACTGCTCCAGGTAGCACTGCCCTCCAGTCGCCCATGTGTGCAGGCAGGTTTGCTGCACAGACCCTGGAGAGCAGGAGGAACTGCAAGCTACAGGCACCTGGCGGAGTGGGAAGGCATTATGAGAGCTGAAAATGTTCTTAGTTCCCCAACAACCATCCAAATGCACAATTAAAGAGGCACAAACTCCAGAGGAGCAGTCTTGCTGCTTCTTTAAAAACATTCCTTTGCAGAACTGTTCTGTATTTCTAGTATGTTTCACTTTACTGAGGCTTGAAGCAAATACAGAATAACTGACATTTTTAATGGCTTTTTTAAAAGGAAAAATAAACTCGAAGGCATGAGTATACGAGTAGAAGTTTAAACAAGAAAAAGCTAACGTGAGGATTTTCACTGAGAGATTTCTCTTCTGCCTCCTTTTGTCCCACATTGAATGTGTTCAAGGAAAGGCTGGATGTGGCACTTAGTGCCATGGTCTAGCTGATGTGATGGTGTTAGGTCACAGGCTGGACTTCATGATCTTAAAGGTCTTTTCCAGCCTTGGTGATTCTGTGAAAGCACTCTTGGCAAGAACAGAAGAGCTTACATTGCTGCAGTCCTGCTCTGAGTAATACCTCTTGTACATTCATGGACACCTAGCAAGAGCTTGGCAGGTCTGACTGGTGTTTGGCTGTGACAGTGGTATTTTAACATGAGGACACCACACTAAATCCAGCAAAATGTCTCTGCTGGGGCTGCTGCCATGTGCTGCAACACAATGGGATACACACATCCCTTCTCTGTCTGCAACTCAGTCACCTGGCAGAGAAGAGATCAGCGCATGGAGCTGTACAGGCTGTAGGGTCTGCCATGACTCTGATGGTCAGGGCACAAGCTGCCTTTTACCTAATCCAACACCCCAACTCAGCACCAGCAGGCTCAGAGGGAATACAGAAGCTGTCCAGAGTAGCATACTTCCTGGCTTTCTACACAGCCACTCACAAATGTCCTTGCTCTGTCCCCAACTTTGTTCACTTCAGCTATAAATCTCAGCCATTCAGCTGTAAGGGTGAACACATCCCCTTTTTACAGAACAAAGAAGCACCATCCTTTCAAACTCTATCACCTTATGCAGTCACTTCTCATCGACACACAGACTAGGATTTTGGGGATAAAAATATGACTAAAATGCTGTAATGCAGGACTGACAAGTCAGACAGCCCTAGAGCAGAAGAACCGGGAGAGCAGCATTGTATTCTTGACCTTTGGCAACAGTGTCTGTCCACCTTACCTTTCTTGTTCTTCTCTTTTGTCACAACTGTCATGGACATGGTTGGAGTGGTGGCAATCTCACCGCTGGCAGGCAACCTGCTGACCTGGAGGGACCGGAAAGTGCATTTCAGTGTGTTTTTGGTAGTGGAAGGGTCCTTCTTCTCCGGGTCTCTCTTTCTGTCTATGGGTGGTGCTGCAATCCAGTAATCCACCTGAAGGCCCATCAACTCAGCACCTTGGCTCTGGCTGGAAAATAAAAGAAGGTGGTAATTTTCTGTGCAGCACTCAGAGTTCCCCCAGTCTGTTTTTTCAGAGTGGCTGCTATTCCTGGTCAGGTGGTCAGAAGACAAGTGCCTGGCTCTTGGGGAAATCAGGCAGCAAAGCTCTTGGAAGCTTGGAAGCCAAGAATCACCAAAGCACAAGTGAGGTAGCCTGGGTCATGTTTGATGGTGACATTAGCTTGGCAGCACAGAACTGCCATGAGCTGAGACAAACTGACCTGCTGAGTGGCCACAAGGATGAGCAGTGGGAAAGGGAGCAGACAAGCAGTTTCCTAACATGATGCTGAGTTCAGTGGCTTGGCCAGCAAAAGCAACTCCTGAGGTGTTCCAGATCACTCCCAGTTGTTGAGTGGGGAGAAAGGGCTGTAAGCAGCTTGATACTTCCTCCTGAGCACTGATGAATTAAATCTCTCTGGCCAGGTTCAGCACTGCCAAAATCATCTCTGAACTGGGGCAAACAAAGAGCTGGTGGGTCCCTGAACATTAGGCATCCAGACTCCAGCCTCCCTGACTCACTTCCATATCCAGTTTTCATGAACCCTTCCTGTCACCAGTTGCTCCCCTTCTTGTCCAGATGCCAGATCAGGTCACACAGGATCCCCTGCTCTACCCAGGTCCCTGTAACAGAGCTGGCACTGGGCAATCTGCCCCACATTCCTGCCGCAGGCTGAGGGATTCCAGTGCTGGGAGGCTGCTCTGCCAGATCTGTGATGTTTGCTAAACAATGGCAGATTTCAGGACATGACCTGCTGTTGAAAACTCCCATGCACTGTGGGGTAACAGACATGTGTCACCAAAACATGCTGCCAGCCCTTCTTCAGCCAGAAAAGGGAAGATGAGCAGCCTGGGAAATTCTACCTCTTGCCTGTCCCTGCCTCTCAGTAGCTAATCCCAAGTGGAGCAGGAATTTGTCACTCAGCAGATCTACAGCTGATGATCCATACTTCTTCCTACACAATGATGATGAGTGATGAATAATACACAAGTACTAGGCAAAAATCTAATTTTATTTATGTACCAGTCTGTGTCCTCTGTTTGAAAAATGTTAATTAAGGATGATTAATCTGTGATCTCTAGTGAAACATGCACCTCTCTGCCAGTGTAATAAGAAACTCTCAAGATAAAATAAGGAAGGCCTATCATAAGGTCCTTTTACAAAATAATTTCCTTTTCTTTGACATTTATTCAGTTCAGAAAGCAAAGCAGTTTATTTCAGATCACCAAAATCCAGTTTTAGTTTCTCAGGGCTATTTCAGAAGTTAAATTCTTCACAGATTATGTTTTGGAGATGCAGCTTTGGGTTTTATGGCTCCTTTGCATCACATTTCTCACTTTGGTTGTAAAGACAAAACATCTTAAAATTTGCTATTCCCAGGCAGATTTTTATGTTCCATCCTCAGCCAAACATGTAGTTTTCATGTCTGAGTCACCCTCCACTCCTTGCCTGTGCTGTTATATACAGATCACTGGAGACAGAATAACATTGAACCTAAAGTTCCTAGTTTCTTGATTATTTTACCCCACAGAATGAAACCAAAATGGTAACAGGCTCCTAGAGCTGGGGTGTAAACTTCAGATGTACCACTTCCACAGCTCACAACTTTAATAGCCTAAGCTGTTGTGGGTACAGGTTCCCAAAACACTTTCACCTTTGGAAAGCCCAGGCAGAACTCATACATTAGAAATCATCTCTGGTCTCCAGAGCCTGCACAGCCCCCAGCCCTCTGCTCTGCCAGCCAGCTCCTGCTGCTGCTGGGAGCAGCCTGGGGAAGGCAGGACTCTCCTGCCACCAAACAACAGGGGCCAGTTGGAGGGACTTGGGGAACTGGGCCTCCTGGCACAGACTAACAGCCACTAACACCTTCCAGTCACTGGTTACCTGCTAAACTGGGACTTCCACATTTCCATTTCCTCTTGTTAAAAAGGAACTCTCCAGCCAGTTGAAGAAGTGAGAGGTTAAAGGTCAGGAGAGGTTCCCAATTCTGTGTCCAGCTGGGACAGTGGGAAATGCTGTTCAGGGAGAGCACATGAGTCCAGCCTCTAATTGAAGAGCATCTCCTTAGACCTCCCGAGCTTGATGACCACAAGATTAGGGATGTTGGAAGGGACATCCCTGACTCACCCTTTAGTATCCATTAAAGGATCTGCTGTCCATGAACTTGCCTCAGCTCCTTGCTGGTCAGCAAAGATACAGTCACCCCAGAGGCAAAAGAGGTGAAGGGCAAAGGTGACAACTTCAAGTATTTGCTTGGAGGAAGAAGGTAGAGCTAAGGGTTTTCCTTTAGCAGTCTTTTTCCTCTCATGTATATGTCAGATAAGACAGTTAAGGGCAGCATAAGGAGACAGAACATGCTTTACCTTGAGGATGAGAAGCTGCCTGTAACAGATGGTGAGGAAGGTGGTGTGGGGGAGGCTTCTTTCACAGCAGGAGACACGGAAGGTGGGGTAGAAGAAAGGATAGTGGAGCTTGAGGGAGCCGCATCATCAGAGTCACCTTGCAGGAAAGAAGTCACACTGTTTGAGTTTGTCTCACAGCCCAAAACACACTCTGGGAGAGCTCAGTCTCTCACCCACATTTCTGCTGCACAGGTTTGTTCAGACTCAATATGGAGATCAACTAGCCCATCAGTTCTGACTGCCTTCACACTTAAACAATGGGACTTCCTATGTTTGTGTAAGAGGCAGACACAGACATTCACACTTCTCCAGCTCCCCACCTGACACCTTCTCTCTTAGGGTTTTCTCCTAGCTGATTTTGAGCTTCCTACACAGAGTCCAGCCCATTGACCCCTGCTGGGGAACACTATCTCTCTTAATTTTGGCCCTTTAGGATAGTGGAAGAATTGTGGCAGCATGAAGTGACCCACTGAAGGGCTGCCTCCACACACAAACCAATGTGTAACCCAGGCTACAGGAATCTGAGTTTAATAGTGAAGCAATAAAAGGAAAATCTCAACAGATGAGGAAAAATATTCCTGACTAAGAGGGCGTATGAAGGAGGAAAAAACATTGACATTGATAATATGGCTTCACCCCATGTGGTAAGCAGGCAGTATTGTGTAAATCAGCTTTGCACACCCGTGTTAAAAAAATGGGTCTAAATTTGTGGTCAGATTGGCAAACTCGTTGCCTATCCTGGAATTGGCAGTGTTATGTACATGTTTGAGACTGGTTTTCTTAGGCAATTGATCCCAGTGCACGAAGAGAGGCATGAACTGCCACCATAGTTTGGAACAGGAACCTCAAATAACCACATCAGTGAATTCACTCAATTTAGAACAAACATAAGAAAAAATGGGTCTTTGCATATGTAAGTGGAGCTCCCCTGGACAAGGGTGTGGGCATTTCAGCTGGCCTGAAGCTAAAGTAACAAGAATAAGGGCCTCTTTAAAGAGAGAGGCCTTTCTTTCTGCTGACAACCTCTAGGAGTCAAGGCAGCAAAACCAGGAGCTAATAAAATCCCACCCCACCTTACAAAATCCCAAGACATCTGGAACGAACAACTTTTTCCAGCCTGTGAAGTCAGGCTCCCACCACCTGACCAATACAGAAAACACACACAAGATGCTTGTTACCTGATGTTGCAGAAGATTGTTCCACTATTCCAACCTTCACCACCTAGAGGGGTCAAAACAAAAAGAGCTTTATGAAGCAGGAGTCCCCTGAACTTCAGGAATCCCCAACCCCTAAACTCAGCTGATCTCTACAGCCCCCTTGGCACGGTCCCTGCAGTCAGAGTGGTGTTAAAACCTGTTAAAAAGTGAAGCCTTCCAAGAGCTGGGCAGGTCCCAGGAGTGTCCAGCCAAGCCACACTAGCTCACAGCCCTTCCTTGACCTGCACAAAATACAGCACAGCCCCTGTAGAGCTGTTACAGACCTGCAAAGCTCTGAACTGTCAGTCCCATCATCAGCCCCAAGCTATGGCAACTATAGTGCCCATCTGTGACACTTATGGGAATAAGGCAGGAAAAAGAACACAAATATCCCTTTAGCACTGCTTTGATGCACCTGCTAATTACAGCCATATTGCTTCCACCACAGAAGTGCAGCCACTTCCAGGGTGTAGTTGGGGTTTGTTAGGAAACCACAAAAGCAAGCTACAGTTTGAGCAACATTCTAGACTCCAAACAAGGGAGGTGTCTGGCAAAGAAGATAAAGCTGCTGGCAGCACCTATAGTCAGACATGGATAAACAATCACATGGACAAGTCTGAACGATTCCAATCACAATGTAATAGGGATACAAATCTGTTCCCATATGGCCAACCACCAGCTAGTACATTAAGGTTAATGTACTTCTAGCAATAATTTGGTGATGCTGCTGGCAATAATTTGTGGGACAGGGCATGCTACCAACACAAGCTCCCAAGAACACATGATGCCTAGAAAGATAAAGTAACCTTCGGGGATACAAAAGCAGGGACATTCTGCTGCCATATTCTGCTAGGGTACACAGGGATCATTATTCTTGACACTGCAGAGGAAAAGCCCTTATTGAAGTCCTTAAGAAACTTGTATCCAGGGCTAATGTCTACTCCACATAAATGCTGACAAATAGGAAAAAGCTGCAAAGGGATCTCAAGTCAATAAAACCTGTTTTAGACTGAGAAATTATGTAACTCAGTCTCTTTAGTTTGAAAACAGAAGATGGTTAAGTTCAGACACAACCATGTCTAGACCACATCTTTAGGGAGCACATTTCTGTGCTCTGGGGTCAAGTGCCTAATCATCAGAAGCAAAAAGCTTTGCACAGTGTGGTGTGGAGAGTGTATGCTCAACACTTGAGAGCTGTCAGGTGTCCTGGTGGATTCTCTGTTAGCTCCAGTCTTGGAAAGGCCATCATGAATAAACTCAGCAGCATGTGCAGAGACTCCCTGAGGGGGCACTGACTTGGGAGGAGGTTGCAGCTCAGCTTGGTCAGCCTCCATCCAAAGGGCTCTGGAGCCCAGCAGCCATTTGTGCTGTACATGCTAAATGCCAAGAGGATGCTTCAGAGTCTGTAATTAGCTGTGAGCAAGAGGCAGTGAGGCAGAAGAGTTAGGGGAAGAATAAATAACACAGAAAACCACCAACAGCCACCTTGAGCTACAAGCCAGACAGGACATCTCTTTACAGCTTCTCCCCTTTGTTGGCTGAAGATCCTTGAGTTCAGACACATGGAAGGAAGACAAGATTGAACACTTCCCCTTCCCTCTACTCAGGGAGGTGCTTGAGACTGCTGCAGTCCCAACCATGTCTCCACCTAGGAGCAGCATCCTGCAGCAGTCTGTGTCCTTTTCCTTCAGGAAGGAGGCACATCCTGTTAACTCTCCTTGCAGCTGGCTGGCTACACAACGCAGGCACTGGCCATGCAGCCCCACCACCTGACTCTGCCTTTCTGCTCCCATCACCTCAGAGCCTGGCTGAGCAGCGTGGCACTGTCCTGCTCATTTCTGGGTCAAAGGCTGGGCACAACTCAGCTGCAGGACATCAGTTTTTGCACCCTAAAAGCCAACATCACGAGTTGCAAATCCAAACGTTGCTGAGTCCCTCTCTTCCCTGGCCAATAGCTCCAAGCAGGCTGAAGGGAAGAACTCTGGCATTCATGTTCAGCCTAAGACTTTGTAAGACACCTGCAATTGGCCTTTCAGAGTCTCTTCAGATGTGTCTTGTGGGGATTTACTGTGTCAGGAACACTTCAGAAACAAGAATACGCAGCACTGATTTGACCCTCACCACCAGCTGACATAAGTCAGTCTGCGCTTTCAAGGCAAGTTTTTTTTGAGGCTGGCAGTGTTACACACACAGAGCTGTTCACTCTTCCCCACTTTCATACAGTCAAATCCAGACTGGAAAAGCATTGCTAATGTCAGGACAATGATTATTTTAGAGCAATTGGATAAGCACTCTGAGTCTCATTTGCTTGCATATAGGACTGAATTAAATCAGCCTCAATGTAAACCTTTACAGAGCCCAGGAGCTACAGCGAGAAGAGTCTAGGATCTTTCAAGCCCTTCTGGGCTTTTCCTTTTATTGGAAAAGATGGAACAGCTGCTTCATAACAACAGTTCACCAGCAACTGGAGTTTGTGGAAAGGACAAGATCACAGCAAAGCTCATCAGCAGGGAACACACAGGGATGGTGTGTCTCTGCTTTAGCAAGACAACTTTCCTTTAACAAGCAAGTATTGATTGTCATCACAGGAGCACTGCAGAGAGACACACTAACTCTGAAGAGGCACCAGAGTGAAAGCAGGGTCAGCCTGAGGGCAAGAGAGACTAAGCTCTTTACATGCCTTGGGATTTGAGTAGTTCTGATGCACTGACATGGATACAAACAGGAACGCACACAAGTGAACACAGAGGAGGCAGAACAAGACAGCCAGCATGCAAGAAAGTGAATCTACAAGACAACAGGAAAAAAGAGGACATCCAGCAGCTGATGAACAGTCCTTCGGCTGTGGGTTAATGACTTTACACCTAAAACTTAATGAATTGAAGAGCACGCTAACACAAGAGGAGCAAAGCTAGGAAAGACGAAGTACACAGTGCACAACACACACTGACAGAGGCATAAACAAACCCCTGCCTAGATATGTGCTTGGCCACCTGACCTGGGAACCTTTAAAGATAAGGACTGGAGGAAAAGCCAGGAACTACTATCCCAAAATACACATTCACAAAATTTATCAAATAGCTACTGCCTCAGACTCAAACCTAACAGTGGTATAAATGATCTCTCTGCTGGGTGCACTCTCCACTCCTCAGGAGTGGATGGGATATTAAGAGGACTGAAGACCATTTATAACACTGGAATAGCAAATTTAACCAAATCAATCACCCAGGACAATGCTGGGCACAGCAACCTTGAGATCAGGTTTCCAGGAACACACTACCTTCCTCTACATGTGGCCCAGCAGCAATTCTCCACCAACTAGGTGCTTTGGTCTGCAGAAAAGATGGGCTGTGGATCAGAGCACTTCAACGTCACACTTTCTCTCTGTGTTGAATAAACAAGGCAATAGCAAGACCATAGTGCATGCTTTGGTGCTGGCAGGCATGCAGCACAGAGCTGCTCAGAGCCAGCTGCTTAGAAAGTAAAATACATCTAGCATTTTGTTGAGGCATCTCTGAGGTTTGCTTATGTACCAGACAATTGTATCCAACCATCAGATGCTCATGCTGACACTCTACCTTAGAACACTCAGTGCTCCTGCTCTACTCCAGAAACCAGGTAAGTTTGGGTTAGCACTTGTAGAGACATTCTAGATAGCTCAAGACAGTGTAACTGAGGTAACACTCACCCCAACAAAGGGAATGAACTTCTGTGAAGATTCTTCATCAGGGCTAAGACAAAGAGAAAAGAATTGTTAACAGCTTGCTTCCACACCGGGCAAAAATCTCATTTTACATGTTGCATTCAGGCATGCAGCAGGGATGGACAGTATGCAAGCACCAGTCCAATGTCTCCTCTCAAGGCCCCCTGCCAGCACACTAAGAATCTGCACAGGTGGGGAAGAGCACGCAGCCTACGGCACATCTCTTGGGGGGGGAAAAAGGTCTCTTCCTCCCTCACACTGGACAGAGGAACATGCTTTGATGGCATGGCAGTCATTACAGACACACAACCTCCTACTGCAAGGAAATGGATCTGTGCCACGACAACACGGAGAACTGTGCATTACTTACTAGTCCCCGCAGCGCTCTTGGCGCGTCCCACCCTTGGAGCCACGTGCCAGACCTCGCGTATCCCGGCATCGCTAAAGCAGTTGGCCTGCCACGGGGTTACAAGCCGTGACACCGGGTTATTGGTACAGCACCAGCAGGCTCATACACACACACAGACACACCTGGCCCCCAGGAGCTTGCAGTCCCTCAGACAGGCACACTAGAGAGGTCAGGCACCAGAGCACACCGAGTAGATCAGGACACCAACTGGAGAACGGCAAACAGCTGAACCAAACCAAACGCAGACCACATCATCCCAAGAACAGCTGAAGACAACACTACACACATTTTGGAAGCAGGAAGGCATTGGCCCCTCCTGATCTGGCCTTGCCTGGAATTCAAAAGCCAAAGGGGGCAGAAGGGCCAGTCAAACCTAGCAGGAGTTAGGGAGACAGTCCAGACAAGAGAACGAAGGCCTGAGCAAAGAGGAAGGCAGGCTGGGATGGCCTGCAGAGCCACTGCTCTCTTCAAGGGCAAAAGAGATGAAGATGGACCCACAGGGTGAGAAGACTGCAGGAGCACATCTGCATATTCAGAGGAATTCAAGTTCAGCAGTGAAAGTGACTGCATGTGTAAGACACAACACTTCTCAGTAGCCAAACACAGGAAACAGGTAGGAAGCAGACAGATACCAAGATTTCTCATCTTTCTCTTTTAGTGCATCCCTCAGTGCAAGGAGCACTGCAATGATCAGAAAAAAAAAACATCCAGCTCTGCCTTCATCCTGAATATTGTTGGGAGCAGCACAGATGCTTCAGAAAAGCAGGCATTTTTGTGCTGTTGCCAGCACAGATCAGAAATGCACCAAATGCCCAATGGTTGCCAACCTTTGTGTGATTAGTACATGCTGGACAGTTTCCTAAGTCCTAAGGAAAAGAATGGCACAGAACTGCAGTGAACATGACTCAGCCAGAGTCTTGCTCTTGCTCCAGTGCAGAGGGAGATTCTGCAAATAGCCACTTGCCTGGGCTCAGCTCTGCAGCAAGGCCCAGGGCTTTGCTCCCTTCCTACCTCACAACTCCAGGCACTGCACCTTCCTTCTTTCCCCCAAAGCTCAGGAAAAAAAAATAAAATAAATGACTGAGTCCCTGATTGTGTTGAAAGCTAGAAAGGTCACATCTTTCCAACCATAGCTGCAAGTTGCCCAGTAAATAAGTCTCCTATGAATGTGACACTTCCAGCTCCAGTTTTTCCAAGAGAAAGAAGAAACGCACAGAGCTGTTAAGAGAAGCACAGGGCAGAGGCTCAATTTTCTTCTCACTTCTTCAGCTCCATGGGCTGAGAAACAGACAGAAGCAAGTCCTGCTGATGAAATAAGTGAAGCACAGTAGTTGCCCAGTCATCTCTCAGCTACTAGATGGCTTTACTCTGAGCTCTCAAAAAACAAACTGTGCCCATTTTCAGTAGAAAAGTCATTTTCATCCCCCCTGGGAGCTCAGGCTACCACTGAGGAGAGCTGAGGGACAATTCTGAAATAAATCGTTTGCTTCAGTCACCATTTACCACTGATCACGATGATGCACAGACTGTTCCTGAAGCAACCCAGCTGGATTTCAGGTCAGCTAGGCTAGTCCTGTCACATGTCCTCTTGGGAACTCTGATCTCGCACACATGGCTCTGAAAACTCAGCTTATTAAAACAGCTGCTCTTCATGTGGAAGAAAGAAAAGATGAACCATGCTTGTTCTCCACTTCTTCTTTCATGCTCTTTCTTGATTCTTGTCCTTCAGGATCCCAAAATATTAATCCAGAATCCTTTCACCTTGGTAAGAGTCTCTTGCATTCCTCCTACCGCAGCCCTGCTACTAAAATAGCTAGTCCCTGGAAAGACAGCTCTTCCTTACCACCTATGCTGCAGAGGTTTTAACCCCAGAGTGATGTCCAAGGTTTTGGTTTTATCCACAAGGTGTCTGAAGGCCCTGCTATCTTAACTACAATTTAAAGCCAGATCTGCCCCTAGTTTGTGGCTAACATTATTGATACATCACCTCTGTAATTCTGGGGGATGGGTTGGAACCACAAAACCAATTTTGGGGAAAACAAAAACCAGACCTATGCAGAGAGGCAAAAAACAGTCCTTCAGAAGTAAACTGTCCAGAAACCAACTTGCAGGTTCCCTCCATAGCCCAAGATATTAATTCAGATTGAACAAAAAGATACAGCCAGACGTGTATGTTTCAGAATTGTTAGAAATTAGAAGAAGCCAAATGACCAGGAGTCACCCAGTTGACAAAGGGAAGGAATAATCTCTCTTACTTCTGGGGCAAAGTACAAACTAATCTGCAAAGCACTATAGTAAGAGGGATGGAATAATCACTTAGAGCAGTTACACCAATTATTAGCCTTCCATGAAGATTTCACTTAAGAGTTTAAGCAACACAAAACAGATTCAGATATAGCCAAACACCTGTGATTTCCTAGCAGGAAGGTCTCAGGTAAAACCTTTATTCCAGGCAACTCCTGCAGGGTGGCAGCAGGAAGAAGTGGACTTTTATCACTGAAGAATTAGCAGCTCTCCAAGCGAGTTCAAGCCAGGCACCACCAACAGCTCTCCCACATTCATCTTTGGCATGAAGCATCTGTCCTTCCTTCTGGGCACCTATAGTTCTCTGCTGGCTAACACTGTCCATGTTCCACCAAGTCTCCTGTGTTCAAACCAAGAAAAGGGACAAAGCAACTCCAGTCCTCACAACACAAATGCATTACACCTCTCTGCTTCCCCATGAAATTCTTACCCAACACCTTTCATGTTGCCACACTGGGTGGAACATATCCAACATAACATTTCAGCACATTTCTTTAGCCTTGACTCTGCTGCACTGCCCTGCCAGGCAAGGTACACTAGTAAACTTCTGTTATGTTTCCACCAGCTGCTCAAGGACTTTCATGCAGCAACAAGCCAGGTGATATGGGTGCTGATGAACCAGAAGAGGGACTGGTTCTGTCTTCACCAGTTGCATTCACATTTAGGCAAGTGCTGCAGGTTGTGTTTTAGAAGCAGCATTCAGAGGAAGGAGCTGGACTCTGCCTAGTCACTGCCCTACAGAGAGTCAGAGACACGCAGCAGGGAGAGAACAGTTTTACCCCCTGCTTCTTACAGCTCAGGAACCTGTGATGGCTCACTCTCCAACCCGAGGCACTTGTGCTCCAAGAAGGAAGAGTTACGGAAGTGCTCTACAACACTCAAGAGTGAAGAGCTTTTGGGAAACATAACTAGGTAGAAAAAGACCCTGCCCTCATCCTGACAAGCGAGCAATGCTTTTATTTCCAACAGCCAAGCTGCTTTCCAGATTCATGCAGGGGCTCTCCAGAAGACACATGGCATGAGCTAAATTACAGTGGGTGACAACAGCCCAGGTTCATAGAACAGATCAGCTGTCCAGCTGTGCTGTAATGAGTGTCTGCCAAGCCTCAGATCTCCAATACTACAGGGTTTCATTCAAGAAAGCAGAGAGATACCCATGTCAATTATATGCCCCTCCTAGTGAGAAGTCCACCTCAGCTAGCATGGTCTCAGCTCCCCAGATGTTGCCTGGACTGCAGTGTTTCTTGACAATTCAGTAACCAGTAACTGTCCAAGTGCTCAGAGACAAGGTCAGTCACTCAGTGTAACACAGACGAGCTCAAATGCCATTTCATTTCTTTCCTGAACCCCATCCTCATTGCCAGCCCCCTTGATTTCAGGTAAGATCAGCAGATGCTTCAAAAGAATGGGACAAAGCTTTTGCATCATTGCAGTCATCACAGGCAGCACATGCGCCAACCTTTTGCCATGACAAACAGAACAAGGAGACATGAATGAGAGCAGAGGTAAGTCAAAATAGGGATAGCTGGCAATAAGGTTATAAAGCAGCTCATCACATACAGCTACATCCTAAAGACTGGCTGGGATTTCCTTAGAGCACCAGGGCTTGTTTAACAGCACAAACGCCAGGTTACTGGGAGACTTGTCTTACAATGAAGCTGTAGGTAGTGCTGCTGTTTCTACACACACCACTGCTTTGAAAGCTGGCCTTGGAGAAGCCACTCACCTCTGGCCTCGAGGGAGAGGGAGTTGAAGTAACTTCATGCCAAAATATACAATATCCAACAACCATAGTTTGAAGCAGGGCACCCTACAGAACAAGGGGGTCTTGGAGTAAGATCTGAGCACAACTTCCCTACTAGTACACATCTGCCTTCTCTTTCTTAGGTGCAGAGAAGTCCCATACATTCAGGATAGTCTGTCAGTAAGAGACTAGTCTGCAAGTTTTTTTTTTATTACAGGGAGATAATTTGCTGATCTGAACCCCACCTTGAGCCAGAGTGCTACAGCCCTCCAGTTACAACAGATGGGAACTGAAAAGCTTTTGCTCAGTCCTGATCCTTTTGGAGCTGCACTATGTTCTCTGATGGCTAGGAAGAAGGGAAGAAAAAACTATCTTCTCAGTGGTTTATTGCTCAAAGCCACTCTCTCAAAACTGCCTTCATTCCCATTCAATCTACACCCTGGGAATCTGTATGTGTGGTCCACAGGCAGAGCAGTCACTTTTAACAATGTGTTCTGCCAGCAGATACCAGAGTTTCAAAGCAGTGAGCAGAATTTAACTTGCAGCATAAACTGTGCATCCCAGACCTGCAGAAACTGTTAAACAAGGCACAAAAGACCAGTTCATGGGGAAAAGATATAGGAGATGGGAGAGGGAACCTAAAAGGAACTGATACCTTAGAGTAAAATCAAAATGAAAGTTCTTTTTCCTTTTCAGAAAGCAACCAAAGGAAAAAAATAAGTATGTTATTATACTTAGAACAAAGTGATGCATTAATT
The DNA here is from genome assembly GCF_000747805.2 of Chaetura pelagica. Lineage (NCBI taxonomy): Eukaryota > Metazoa > Chordata > Aves > Apodiformes > Apodidae > Chaetura > Chaetura pelagica. The sequence continues at coordinate 798,598 of NW_009953647.1, read as the reverse complement.
TAGATAGTGCTAATGGAAACAATTTCTGTGTTGTTTTTCACAATAACCTCCCTAAGTTGATGTCAACGACAAAGAGCTGCATTTTTAAAGACTGCCACATGGGGAGACACCTGCCCATCACTCCATGGGACAGTTGGTTCAGAGATACTAACAGACTGCAGGCTATGCCACTGACTCAAAGCCTCAGCGATCCCTCTTCCAAGTAACCTTCTGCAGGGATTGAGCCTGATCTAAACCTCTCAACAGCTTCAGGCATGGCACCACATAGTCCAAAGTGTCTAAAACCCAAACGGATCAGACTAGCTTGGTAAAGTGGTCATGCACACTGCTGGGAGGGCGAAGGGCATGCACTACTGACATACATTGCAGGCATTTTTCAAAGTACCACCAAATTGACTTCACTGGACATATTAGAAACACAAAATAATTACATGTTAATGACAAAAATGAACGTGTAACAGAACAGGGAAGGCAGTGGAGACTAGTTCAGAATCCAGCAACGAAGGGTACAGAGAAAGAACAAGGCTGCCATCAGAAGGGATTTACACTGCACTAGGGATGTCTGAACTACATTTTTGTGACTAATTTAAGTCTTCACATACAGGAGAAAAAAAGGATTGAAGCCAAGAGCTTCAAGTACTCTGTAGATCTCCAAACCTCACCTTTATCAGGTTATTGACAGATACAAGAGAGTGCAATATTCTTAATGGACTAGTCAGTCTGGAAATATTTTCCCTAGGAGAGCATGCAGAATGGGCTAAACTTTACTGAATCACTTCTGCAAAGTAAGGTAGAGCAGACACAGGAACAGAAAAGCAATATACAACGTATATACAAACACAATTCCCCTCCATATAGAGGGGAAAACCCTGGACTCTACCCATAACTTTAATCCCTCCCATTTCTTATGCAAAGGAGGTACCAATGAGGGATGTCAATAGACCAACAATAAAAGATCAGATATAATATTGGAAGGGTAGTAATTAATAATTAACAGCATCCATGCCTCAGAGGAGACTGCTAGTCTAATAAAAAAATATCACAAGACAAATGTTTGTCCTACTCTGAGAAACTACTGGGATGGGTGAGAGGTGTAGTCTATTACCCTCCTCTGTGCATCAGAAACAATGCATGTCTACCCTTCAGTGACACTCTTCTTCCTGGATCATGGCCATGTGAGGTTCTACGTACTTTTAAATCTTGTTTTCAGACGCCTATTGTCTCTCCTTACCCCTTAAGCAGGAGTTCTGGTAGCTCACAACTGCCAAACAACAAATTCTGCTATTTACAAAAAAAAAAAGGTCAGGTCTCATGGAAGATACTTTTTGGGGGAAATGTCATGTCTTAGCATGGAGACTTCAGATGGGTAAGAAATCTCCAGAACCCAAGCAGATACAACCTGTCCATCCCCTGTCCTGCCCACTCCCCACTTGCCCAAACCTCTCAGATCTTCAGAGAGACCACTGCACTTCAAAGAACCACGCTGTTGTAGATTCACTGTTATCTATGTAGAACACAACAGTGGATGCAGGGTATAGTAAGGTTCCCAAGGTGTTTTCAGTTTCCAGTGATTTTAAGACTGCTGGCACATGAGATGAGAAAAGCACTTTGCCTCCAAAATGAAGCTCACTCTGAAAAGACAGTATTATGTTAGTGACATACCTTTTCTGCTTGTACGTCAACATTGCTTCAGCAATGGGCAACTGGTGTGCACAGTTTGCCCCTGCTATATACTGTGTTATCCGGGAGACAACATCAGGTGCTTCTGGAACTGCAGCAGAACAAAGAAAATAATTTAAGTGACTTCTCAGACCATCACCAACACTGTCCTCTATTCCTTGCTCAGCCAAGCAGCTGATGGTGCCCAGCCATCTGTGTTTGAACTGCATCTTCCAAAGGAAGATCTGCAGCCTAACTTAGAGCCCTGTAAGGCTGTCTAAACAAAAGCAAACATCCTACAAGAGCACCAAGGCAAAAACATCAGAAATGCACACTAGACACACAGTGCTGTCTAAAGTATTATGGATTAAAGTATGAGTTATTTTATATTTGTTAAAATGCTTTTATTTGAAGAGGTATATCTGCTCAGAGTCAGCCATAGATGACTTTGCCTCTTGACTGTGGGTATCTGCTGAAGAAAGTGCCTAACCACCTCCCTCAGTGCCTTGGTGAGCTGCTCTGCTCACACCAGCATTTGAGTTACTTGATTTCCTAATGAACTCACAGCCTTGCTGATTTAACTGAAAAGACTGAGAGCCAAGCAGGGGTAGGAGGATCACAGAGATCACGTGTGTGGCAGCAAGCAGGCTTCAAGTCTGCAAGAGTGCACTGGATTCAAGTTGACAGGAAGACATTTCCTAAATGCCTTCCATATTTCTTGGGTTTCAAGCAAAGAGCCTTATCTGTGAGATCAAGGGAACACAAGTCACCTTCACCAGCACTTCCAATACCTTAATGGACATTCTCATCCTAAGTCTTTAACAATTACTTGAACATTAAACTCTGAAGAGTTAAAATTCTTTGCCAGATCTGCTTATGCCATCACAGGGCTCCTGTGAAGTTCTCAGTCCACAAACAATGGAGAATCTACAAGGCCTGGACTGCACAAAAATGAGGCTAATTTTCTTCATAGCATGCAGGCAAATAAATAAGGACATAACCTTCTGAACAGACATGGATCTCTAGCTGGAAGTATTCCTAACCTAGACAAAAAAAACCCCATCAAGACTCTATTGACATTTGTCTGTTTTCAAGTGCAGCAAGGAATTAAAATAAACTGGTTCCAGGTATATGTTCTTCCATGAGCTTAGAGGCAAGGAAAAAGCAAAGACTGAGTGGCACAGCAGAAGATTAGTAGACCAGCCTCCTGCTCCAAGCAGGGGCAACTTCACCTCCAAAACAGGCTGCCCAGGGCCTCCTCCAGCCAAGTTCCCATCTGCTGGAAAAGGCTCTGAACAATCCCTTGCAAGAGGTCTTCTAGGATCATCCTGGAATCCCAACTCTGCAATCCCAACAGGAGAAACAAACTGCATTTCCTCAACCTTATGGTGCCCTGAATAACCCCAGAACTTTTTCTGCCAGTAAAATATCTGTATGGGATACATCACCACATGAGCAGCACTCCTCAAATCAAACCTTGAGCCCTGGATATCACATGCAAATCCTCCTTTCTCCTGTTTATTTCTGTTACAGTATCACAGAATCTTAAGGGTTGGAAGAGACCTGGAAAGCTCACCCAGTCCAACCCCTCTGCCAGAGCAGGGTCATCCAGAGCACATCACACAGGAACGTGTCCAGGTGGGTTTGAATGTCTCCAGAGAAGGAGACTCCACAGCCTCTCTGGGCAGCCTGTCCCAGGGCTCTGTCACTCTCACAGTAAAGAAGTTTTTTCTGATGTTTGTGTGGAACCTCTTATGTTCCAGTTTGCACCCATTGCCCCTTGTCCTATCACTGGACATCACTGCAAAAAGCCTGGCTCCATCCTCCTGACACTCGCCCTTAATGTATTTGTAGACATTGATGAGGTCACCCCTCAGTCTCCTCCTGTTCTTGAAGGAACAGACATAAAAACTGTAAGCATTAATATTTCAAGCAAACTAGTACTTGAATACACTGTAAGGCTTTATTCTGGCCTAAAACAGGCTCAAATCAGAACAGAAACTTGTTGGTCTGACCTAGGGCAGCTCTCCAAACTTAAGAACAAAATTCTTTCTTAATGAGAAAGATCCTGCCAGCAGATCTCAGAAAAGTCAAGGTCATTCTCACGCACAATAAAAGTTAATCTTTACCCAAAGTTTTCAGTTTTCAACATCTTTTAGGCTAGACACTTTTTGAAGGGCCAAAGAAAGCAATGTACTGAACTTGGTAATAAGACTTCCACATCAGAGAACAAAGCTGAGAGCTAGGTAAAAACAGTGTGACTCAGAGACAGCTAGTGCCTCTGGGAGCCAACAATTGTTTGTGAACCATCATGTAGAGGACACACAAAAGGTGAGCATCTGAAGAGGGAATGTGGTTGGAGTGATGAGAAAAGAAGAACAAAAACATTAGTCTGCTTCCTCTTGTATTTACTTGACCTTTGCTAAAATTACTCATTTTATCCCACACAGGCCAGACACAAACACATGGTCTTACCAGTGGTCTGTGCTTCAAGTTTGTTGAACAGATCTCTCCAGGCTAGATCTTGGAAGAAGTTGTTGTATCTATAATCTACAGACCCCAGATACTTGGCCACTGGATGAGAACCTAAGAAAGGAAAACATGACAGTTGCTCTTCCCAACACTCACAGGTGTGTTTTTTATCTGTAAGGAATTAAATTTCCAAATCAAAACTACACTGGACACCCCAGAAATAGATTATTCAATTATAACCAAGTAATTTATTCCAGCTTATCTGAACAAGAGCATGCAGATAGGCTTCCCAGCAGAGAGATTCCTTCAGCACCACTGACATCTTTCAGTGAAGTCACCCTTTCTCTACTGACCAAATCAGATTTTGAAAGGCCAAAGAAAACTAGGACTAGGAAACTGCTGAGGAAATGAATGATTTGGAAGACTCAGAGGTCCTAGGGCTCTCAATCTCACTCTCAGTTTTGCAAGCAGATTTCCCAGCAGCCCTTCCTGTCCACAGGCTGCTCTGCAGCCAGTTCACCTCTGCCAAGAGGAGTCAGATCTCTCTCTCCAAACACCATTTGCACATCACGGCCGTTCTGTAATACTGAGAAGAGGCAATTGTCCCCAGTCAGGAAAAACAACCCCAAGAAGCTTCCTTAATTGGTGGAGAAGGGCTGTAAATTCAATAAATAGGCTGTAATTAAAGACAGAGGCAGAATCCAAGGATTACAATCCCCAGTAAATGGCAGCATATGCATCAGGTCCCTGCTTGTCCTTATGGCTCCTTTATGAGCATGGAAAGACCAGAAACCTTGTGTCCCACCTGCAGCCTGGGATGGAGATATGACTGCATACTTAGTACATAGCAGGAGTGGGAATGCATTTAAAGTGACAAACTCTTTGCCACCTTCATTTTAGACCACACATGTTCCCACACCTGACAACCTACTCTTGCAACTGCCTCTCCAGTCTTCCAAGACAGGAGAAAAGCAGTGCCAGGATTGCACTTTCCCATCACCACCTTTCAATCACCCTCAGCACAAGTGCTGTACATTTACAAGCAGCCATCAAGTGGCCTCAGAGTTCCTCCTAATCAGCTCATTCTCATCCTTTCTGCATACCAAATTGTCACATCAAGCCACACTTGCAGAGACTGCAACAACTGAGTCATTAGCTGGTAACTGGTAAACTGACAACTCCTTCCAAGACAATCCTAGTTCCTTAACTATACTCAACATGCTCCAGTAAAGCTCAGAGTGAAATAAAAACCACTTTCTGTTCTCAGTTGTCCAAAACAGCTGATTTCCAGACTTCCAAGAAAGGTTCAAGCATAAAGTCTTACTGAGCTCCCCTCAGTGTCATTCAAGAATGTGCCTTAGTTCTTTCCTGAACCCTCCTGATATTGGCTACTTCCACGCTCATCTTTTCTTTTGCAGTGGAGTTTTAAACAGTGCATGTGGAACAGCTCTGCCCCACACACTGGAGAAGCAACAGCTTTCCCACATGCTGGGAAAACATATTGCACATGGCAGATGAGGTTGGAAACAAGTACTAACCATGAAGTCTTCCAAGAAGTTCTATCCATGAGAGCTAAATTAAATGCTAGAGAAAAGCAAACAGCCAAAATAACCCCCAACCTTTTTTTAAAATATTGTTTGCCCCTTTTCACTTGTTTAAACACTGTTTTGGACATCAAAGGAATCTTTCAGCCATAGCATCAGAAGCATAAAGCAGGACTAAGTCTCCCAGCATGGATGCTTACAGACATGAATAATTTTTCATTCTTAATGAACCACTGTAGGTTGACTCTTCTGTCCTTGCAACATGTAGTTGTGGACTAAGAAGGTAAAATCATCCGAGAAAAAACTCCACCACTCCTCCTTTGAAGGTGCTGCTAACAGCAGAAAGTCTTTTCCTTTAAGACATTTATGACATGGTCACTGTTCTGTATTTGGTGCTTTTTCAATTGTCAAAAAAGAGACATTGCTCCTCAATCACTTTAATGAACTGCCAGAAAGATGGCCAGAAATAAGCACTTGATCCAATCTGGAAATACTGCAGAACTCTATGGGAAAGGACCTGTCAGAGAAGTTTCTATATTTAAAGTGTATTTTAAAAGCATTCACAGTTCTGAAGCAGTTCCATTATCACAGTGCTTTGTTCTTTTTCTTTTTCCTTTTTTCAGTTATCAAAGAAAGTTTTAAGATTAAAAACCACACTAGCAAAACCTTGTGTTTCACTCAGAGAATATTGTCATAAAAATCAAGGACTGCAGGACAGAAAACTCTTCTTCTGAAGCCAGGAGACAGCCAGCATGAGATGACTAAAGTCCTTAGACACAAAGATTCTCATTCAAAGCACATTTAACCTTACAGAAATAATTTTGTGTGTTTTTGCTCCCTAAAGGGCTCCCTCTTCTTCCTGCCAACGACTATGGAACTAAATGTCTTCCTTACAGAAGGATCCAGCTCTCCTTCTGCCTTTGTCATTTGACTTCTGCAAACCTCACCACAGAATTGCAGCCTAACCCCACTGCTCACAGTGCCAGGTAGCAGATTCTGAATCCTACAGCAAACACCATCAGCTAGTCCCAAACCTCTTCCTGCCAACGACTATGGAACTAAATGTCTTCCTTACAGAAGGATCCAGCTCTCCTTCTGCCTTTGTCATTTGACTTCTGCAAACCTCACCACAGAATTGCAGCCTAACCCCACTGCTCACAGTGCCAGGTAGCAGATTCTGAATCCTACAGCAAACACCATCAGCTAGTCCCAAACCCAGAAGACCAGAAAATATTGAGAAAAAAAAAAAAAAAGCTTTTCAACTTTTATGTTGCCTATATCACTTAAGTGTCCTCTTCACACAAGCCAAGCCTTGGACTAGCCCAGCTTCTGGCATCACACCCTTACACCACCACCATTGCTCAGATGCCTCTCCCTACAACATCTGTGACTGCCCGGCTTCCCAGGCCTCTCCACTACAACATTCCTCACATTTTTTACTACAACAAGACCCCTGATGTTATTATCAGTCCACTCCACTTGCACAGATACAAGTGATCCAAGCTGGGTTATTTTCTAGCCAGGCAGGTTTGTTGAGCTCTTTGGAAGGCAGAGATAAGGTGCTGGAAAACTGAGGGAAAGAAAACCCCAAGGAAAACAGCACATAAAGGCAAGATCAAAAGACATATGAAATGTGGATAATTTAAACTCTCAGCAGTTTCAGAGCCTTAAAAAAAATGGTCAACCCCCCCTTTTATCCACAAGCATTTCCTTTGCCAGCTCAAGTGGCCAAAACAGTTACCACTTTGGGAAACATGTTGCCCAGTGAATTTAAGAACTCAGCCAGGAAAAGGGCTTCCAGAACATTATTCTATGCATTCACTGTACCATGGTAAGATGACATAAAAGAGCCTTCCTGTAATGGGGAGAAAGTACTCAACCCCTTGCTTCAAACAAAAGGTTTACAAGCACACTTTGGCATCAAGAACATAAAGATGAAACTCACTCATGCAGGAACAGCAATGCAAGCATGACACAATACTATGACAGCATGGTGCTTGCCTCATTTAGCAGCCATATACCTAGCCAAAGCTTCCAGGAAGGCTTCTCCTGAGGGAAAACATAACATTTCACCCATTCATCTTTCTGTGAAGAAAAACTGTTCCTTATTTACCTAGAGGGATGATCAAAAACCTCATGTAGCCAAGCCAGTCTGGGGTTTTGTGAGACAGCTGCTCTACGAAAAGTCTCAATACAGCACTGAGGTAATTCTGGGCTCCAGCCACTGCAATTTTAATTGGGTTTGGAGGTTGTGAATTGCAGTTACAGCTAGACAGAAAAAGAGGGAACATGTTCATAATTGTGCTTCCAACCAGTTATTTCAAAACAAGTAAAATAAGTTAATAACAACCAAGGCAGAAGAGTTAATTCAACAGGGAAGACAGTACCACAATGATTATCAGCAGCTTAAAACATTTAATAAAATGCAGTATTGGTCAGTACTTTCTTAATTTGTCTCCTTGCTCCTTTTTTCACCTATTTTGAGGATCTAAAGAGCTGAACTAAGCTATTTAGGTTAGGATGTACCTACTGCAACTAACTCCTGTGTCAAAGAACATGCTCATATAGCCACAGCCTTCAGTATGTATCTAGGGAATGCCTTGAAGAATTGAGGAATTAATCCGGGAATTACTTGGGAACAGAGAGCAAGAACTACTTAAAAACTTACCTATTAGCTTTGCATGCTTTACTTGTTATTAGATCTGACCTACGAGGCAGCCTTCAAGCTCCAAAATTAAGAATGTCAATTAAGATGACTTGTATCCCTACACATATGGCAGAACAGTAACAACTTTGCAGGGCTGGTATGTGCTAAAGAGCCACACAACTCTGACTTCAGGAAACTAGATTGGGGAGTCTTGGAAGGGAGAAGCATTTCTCAGCTATCTGATGGAAAAATCCCTGTGCACTGGGGCACAGGACCTGAGAAGCTTTTAGAGGCGAGACTCAACAAACACCACAAGCAAGGTAAGGACTTACTATCTCTGTATCCTGGAGACAATAGTACTGAAAGCTGCCTGAATATCAGCCGAGGAACATGTGCAGACCACTGGCAAGGTATGCTTTTGCAAGACATCTGACAGGTACTGAGAAGAGAACAAAACATGTTAGTCCTTTTTTGGTACAGTTTGTCACAAGAAGAAAATCTGCCTCCCCAGCTTCCTAGGTATTTTCACACACAAGCATGGGAACTTGACGTGTAACTAATTTATGGTGATACAGCTGTTTCCCAAATAACATCCTCCTGCATCAGCCAAAGGAAAACTATTCCTTCTAGCAAAATGGAAACACTAATCTCTTGAGGAACACCACCACTATATCCAAAATAGTGTTTCTGGAAATGACAGCTCTTGAATAGCAGGAGTTTCATGAGCATAGGAAACAGGGCAGCAGTAGCAGAAGGCTGTTCACCTGCCAGACAGCACTGGGTAAGAGCAGGTGCTCTCTATTCATCTGCTTCTAGAGCCGCACCTCTCTGATTTCAAAGGACTTAGATGCAATTTTCTGCACACCCTCAAGCACTACAACAGGGAAGGGTGCTACCAACATACGTGTTCCTCGTGACAGACTTTGCCCTCTGTGCAGCTAACAGAGAACAAGTTAACACATAGCTCAGGTACACTTGGACATAATACTGATGAGAGTCAGAAATTACCTCACACCTTCAAACTCTGCACCACAAATCCATAAACCCCAACTAATCCCATCTTCACCTCCTCTAATACTGCAAGCACAAGCTGATCAAACTACTGGGAGTAGATCTACAATACCCTCTTTACCCATCTCTAGAAGGTATTTCTCCATCTTCCAACTACACAGAAACAGGAACAAGTAGCTCAGCTGGTATTTTTTATTTAGACACTGAGACCACAGTTCTCCCAGAAGCAGAAAACCAAGCCAGCCAATTTGCCACGGTCCTGGCACAAGTTTTACAGGTAACAGTGACCTAGAACATATTTACTAGGTTTATTCTATATACATTTTATGATGTTCCCAGACTGAGGGTCCTAAAGGACCAAATTGTATTCCAAACCCCCACTTAAACCCCCACCAAACCACCCCATCCTGCCAGCATAAGAAAGCATCACCGAGATTCTTCTTAACACAACTATCTCTCACTTCAGTGAAGACAGAATGACATCCCTACAGTCATGTGTGCAAGGCAATAGAGAGAATCTGAAGTGCTTTTGCCTGTGATCATCACCTATGCCTCAAAATCTCAGCCTAAACTACAGGCCACTCCTCCCTGCTTCCTCTGTCCCAGCCTACCACAGCAAAATAGGCTCCTGAGTGCAAGGGTCTAGCTATTCCCAGTGTGCTGCTAACTAGAAGGAACAGCATTTCTTGGAGAAGAAAAAACCTCTGGGGAAAGATTCAAGTGGCAAAGCCTTACAAGATCTACAGTATCTCCTGGTGAAACAAAATTCAATCTGTAAGCACTGGATCCTCAGTATGCTGCCAGCCCCCATGCACAACCACTGCTCTTCCAACCAAGCAGCAGAACCAACTTGATTAGTGGTAGAGCTCAAGGCCTGTCCATTCCTATGAAGGGGCAGTGAAGGAGAAATTGCTTCAGTTAACATCTCCTGCCATTACCTGGCCTTGCCAATCAGAAGTATTGACAAGAATAATGTTTTCTGGCAGCTGGTCATCAGAAACCAGGATGTGATTTAGTTGGTCATATACTGTTTTCCTGGGGATCTGGAAATAAAGAGAACAGTTGGTGTCAGCTGTAATCCTCAAGCCACCAGCTCCAGCTCTTACATTTGTGACAGGTGGCTGTGCATGGCTGGCCAATGCTCAAGTCACCCCAACAGCAGAGCTGCCTGCTGGGACTGACACTTATCAGCTGCTTCAATACTGCAGCATTCTGCAGGCTCCTCTATTAACCACCTTGGTTTTGTCAGCCATTACTCCTCCTGCTATGCACTTTTCCTTGTGTCATTTTACACCAACTAATAGTAGCCCAAGGAATTCTGGATTCATAGAAGCCAGCAACAGTCTCCTTCAAGGAGGGAATTAACTGACTCCTGCAGCTAACAAAAGCATGGCACAGGTGCTCTCCACAAGTCAGTCCCCTTTTGCAATTCCTAGTGACCTGCCTTATTTCAAAGGAGTATTTCCTCCACACGTCCCTATTCATTTCTCCTCATAACAATCTGTTCCAGTGTTCTCAGTTTATGGCTGGCTGACAAAGCAACAAGCTGGCAAAACCCAGCAGACTGGATGACAGATATAGCATCAGCCAAGACAAATTCCCTCCTTCTTGGAGCCACAGGACCCATTTCCTTTCCAGCAAGGGCAGCACTTGGACCAGAAGGAAAGTGACCACAGGAGACAGTTGGGGAAGAGGAAAAACTATGAGTGGCTGGAGAGAAAAAAAATCCTTTCCCACCTGTAAGTGGTGCCTGGTGTCTGGAGAGCGTTCGTTGTCCAGACTGTTGGCTCTCTCGTTCTGTGGCCTCACGGGCTGCCGCTCCTTCAGAGACGTGCTCCTTCCCCGGCGTCCCGTCTGCTTCCCTTCAGACCTGCTAGAGAGGTGGGCTTGCATTTCAGAACTGGCTTGTATCTGAGTGAAATCCAGCCCCCAAATCCCAGACAGCCCAGTCTAGGAACCTGAACAATGTGAGTGGAGGTACCAGGGAATCATGCTATAGTTCCAAGCTATCTGGAGACTTGCTAATTCTGCTTCTGAGAATGCAAAGCACAATGTTCAGCTAGAGAGCACGTTCCCAGGAATCCCAGGCAGGCTTCCACAGCCCACGCTGAGATCCACACCACCATCCTGCTATTGCTACACCAGCACAATAGGATCCAGCCACACACCAACAAGCAGCACAGAAATAACTCTTCAAAAGAACACCTATTTGCTTGCAAATAACCAGAGAAATTATACGGTGGGGTTGTTGAAGCTTGCATTCACTACCCTATCTGGGAAAGTTTAATAAGCCACAAGTTAGACTTGGCAACCACCTTTAAGGCCAAAATCTGCATCAGATGTTGACTTAGCAACAGTATCTTTGAGCAAGCAGCTTAAAAATTTGCTTAGACATGGAGCAGGCACAACCCAGTAGACAGGAGCAATCTCAGAGCAGTGCTGCCCTTCAGGGTTCTGAGCATTCATTTATCAAGTGCCCAAGCTTCATCACTTGAGTGCCTGAACCCAAGGAGTTTCTCCTTGCAGTCAGTGGTTTAAGGCCATCCCAAACAAACGCTGGCAGGCTGTCCATGACTCCCCAAGCAGCAGGTGCAATGCTGTGACACTGCTCTACCTGGTGGATGGGATAATGAGGGATTCAGTCTTAGTGATCTTCCCGCTGGGTGGGAGCTTCTCAACAAACACATCTGATGTGGAAAGTTCAGCTTCCTGGACCTCAGCTTGCTGGTTAGACTCCTGCAAAAACACAGGGAACCAAGTAATCCAGAAACAAAACCCCTCCCCTCTGCCTCACTACCACAAAGGCTGGCAGGAGGCACTCCTTCCAGCTGGGGCACACTCAGCCTGCCTCTTCCAGACATGCTACTCACTACTGCCAAAACAGAGAAACCACTGCTGGCTATCTGGGGCTACCAGTTCCCAGCTCTGCCTCACAAGGGATCTGGAGGTAGGAACAGTGCTCAGATCCACTGTTTGGAATAGGCACTCTTCCAGCTCAAAGGCAGGGACATGCATCCTCATGCAACACAGATTGATTCAGTTTACCCAAATGAACTAGCAAAGAAAGACAGACATAGCAGAAATGTTACAAATTGCATGTCCCCAGTAGGGCAACTTGAGCTTTGGGACTTTTACTCCAGGACCAGCTTGACTTATGCCAGTTCAGCTTGAAGTAACTTGTGTCTGATAAAATGGAACGGCCCTGAGAGTCCTTTTCAGGGGTGCTACACATGCTCTGTAGCATACATCAGGCTGGCCTTCCTCAAACCAAGAGAAAGGCTGTTTAAACAGAAGGCCACGTAAAACATTTCAATTTCAAAAGGCTGAAAGAGAAAAACCTTCAACAACTAAGGTCAGGAGGAGAGCTCAGCCTTATCTTCACTGCAGCTAATGTTATTTAGGTAGGTTGTGTTGCATATGTCACTATTTGGACAGACACACACCACAATGCATTTCTCAGTTGACACACAAACTGCCAGAGGGAAAGCTAACAAGTGCATTTTCAACTTACATAAGAGACAGTGTCAGAAATACTGTCAGCTGCATGTTTGGTTCCAAGACTCTTTGTCTTTTCAGGCACTTCTACCTGCTTGAGAGGAGATAAATCATTAGGAGGGATGGCACAACAGCAGTTTTCAGCCACACTCTCCCCACCAGCCTGTTGTGAAGACACTTCTCTGTCTGAACAGTGCACAGCTTTGGAGTATGACTAGAAGTGCTTCCAGGGCATATCAAGACTCCATACATTAGCATGGGATGGGGCAAAGCAGCAGCTGATGCATGATACAGTAGAGGAATGGAAGCACCCTGGAATACAGCTAATGTTCTCTGCACCTAACATGCCCATTCACAAGGGGATGGAAAAGGGGCTGAGTTGCCCCTCAGTGTTCATTCCCAGCCACCATGAAATGTATTCCAACAACAGTAAGATAAAGGCTCCTCTGAGCAATGCCAAGGAGTCCCTGAAACTCCCAGGTAACATCTCCTATCCTGGCTGTCATGGCAAGTACACCAGAATCTGGAGCTACTCATACCATTAGGCAGTATTCAATACATCACCTGAATATATACACTTAAGTTAGTATGATATTTGCCTTAAAACAAACAACCCCTCCCAAACCAAGCCCACCCTCTTTCTTAGCAGAAAATTAATGTGCATGCATCCAAGTCTTTGAAGGAGGTAAGAAAGGTATTTTACCTTACAGAGAGAGTTTTAACTTACACATGTAAATAGAGACAGTGCAAGTATTAGGGCCAAACATGTCAGTTCAACACCATAAGACCAAAGCACTTCAGTTTCAAAGGAATATAGATGGGTAGAGGAGACCTTGAGGCTTCTACAGTAACTGCAGACAGATCAACCTTCTTGAAACATGACTTACAGGACTAGATGGCTCTCTCTGGCTCCTGATGCTGTGGATGCTACCGATTTCTGTCTGAGAGCTGGAGTGTGACAGTCCTTCAAAATAAGGTCTGAATAAAGAAAGCAAAAGCAACCTCTTAACATCAAAAACACTAACAGAAAAAGTCTAGCATGCTTACAGTAAAGCAGCACAACTGTTCCCAGGGTGTCTTACAGCTCCCCTGTCATCCCAGTAAAATTTATAGGCAACTTTCAAAAGCAAGGGGAGGTTTTCCAGGACAGAAGGAGAAACCAAGAAGTCCAGGGTCCTCTCACACTAACTGACCTCCATTTAAAAGATCCAACATGTCGCCTGTCAGACATAAGACCATATTTACAAAGCTCTCAAGAGGAACCCTTGCATGCTTCACACCACACCCCAAACAGGAACTTAAGTTTCTGTAAAACGTGGGGCAGGCACACGGGTGAAGCATTTTCCCGCTGCAGGACAGAATACACATTCACCCCACAGAAGCAATTGTACCCTCACTACCCCAAGCACCAGGTGCAAAGTTTCACACTGCAGTTCTTGTTTCTGTTTTGCAAATGCCAATTCGGACAGAGTCTCACTATTGAAGAAAGACAGCAAGTAGAGTTACTTCCCTCAACTGATACTCTGCTCCTGTGGGTGAGTGAGTGTTGGTGCTAAAGTGCATCTTATTTCCAGCTTGCATCTGGAGTTGGCTGCCAGCCCTAGGATCCAATTACAGATTGGCTTAGTAAGATAAGGTAGTGCATATGATCAGATTGTGCTTCCATGCTCATCACAGCAGGCTACAAAACTCAATTACAGTTCAAGGAACAGATTTAGGTGTTGGGGTTTTTTTGCTATAGAAAAAAAGCTATCTACAAACATCAGTATTTATCACATCCCTTTCAAGACAGAAACACAGGAACTGGACACAGCAACCCAAAAAGTGTCTCCCCAGAACCAAATGGACACATTCTCATTCCAGCAATCCCATATCCCAGAATATTAGCTCCTCAGCTCAAGGGAGCAGGACACAAACTCTCAGTATGTGCAGGATAAGATTTTGGCTTATTTCAAAGCAGCTGCTTGCCACAACACATCTACTTCCAAATCCCTTCAAGATAGGGCCTACCAATTAGCAATATTTTGGGTCAAGCTCCAAATGCCTTTACAAGCCAACAGCCTCACTTATCACTGTTGCCCCAAACTATCCTTCACATCTTCTGTCTCACTAACAGGGAACATGTTGCTCCAGACTGAGAAACTATTTTTAGTGCAACTAAGTTATTCTATGTTAATTATGACAAAATAACACCTGGTGATTAGCTGACATTTATCAGATATTGTACTGACCAACTGCAGTGGTATGCTTTGCTTGTTTCAGAGCAATCACAGCACTGAAGGCCTGATCATGCAACCACATGTCAGCCAGAAGCCTGAGTGCAACTCAGTCTCATGTTTTCATTCTTTATTCAGGCAGGGATGTGACAGAGCTCTGGTAGCTCAGGGCTCTGCATCTGCTTGAGAACCTGAGCCAGCAATCCCCAGCTCAGCTCCACAGTGCTATGACTGCCCATACGTCAGTCCCCACAAAAGCTGGCTCAGAACAGGCTTGTGTGCATCTACGTGTGTTGCAGTTGGTCCCCTGGGGCCCTGAGGGACTCGTTTCCTGCAGTCCTGCTTCCTTAATCCCTGTAAAGGCTCTTTCCACAGATCAGCTTTTCCAGGAAGACTCAGTCTGCCTTGTCCACCCCTGCTTCTACATCTGCAGCTTCCAAACACATCTCCTGCCTTAGCACAGATATCTTTGCTGTTTCTACTTGCTCTTCAACACATTTCTGTACAATTTCATTCTACTGCCTGTCAATGCACAGGTGGCAGGACAGGCAGAACATCTGCAAAAAGAACAAGGAAGAAACCAGACTGAAGGGAAGTCAGACCCCACACACATTACCCTCAGCTCATAAGTAGTCATTCACATTGTAACAACATGTACTAGGGCTCTGACACCACGTCAAGAGAGAAAAAACAGGATGGAGGAGTGGGAACAGAATCAACATCTACTCAGTGCTGACACTGCTCATGGTTTATCTCAGACCCAGGATTAGCCACCCCACACTTACTTTAACTTTGGCTTTGGAGTGCTCAAGACACTGTCATCATCCTCCATTTCTGGCCCACTGTCACTGGGGTTCTCTATATCCAGTGTGTCATACAGAAGGTCCAAGTCCTCCTCCACCTCTGGAACGTGCTCTGCTGGGTCCTGCTCTGAATCCAGGACCTACATCCAGAAGAAAAGCAGACATTGCTGACCCAGCTATGAGCCAGATCACAACCCCTGAGCTCCCCCAAGGACTGCAGCACACCAGTTGTGACTAACATTTCGTTCCTAATGGAAGGATACTGTATCCAACAGAAACATCAAGTATATGAGAAGTGCTTGTTTGGGGTCAAGCTTGCCAGTATCTGGTTAAGCAGGAGTTACCTATTGGACTAAGCATTCAACAAATAAGCTGTTAACCAGACACTGTGTCCATTAGTCAGCACCATTTTAGAAACAAAGCTTTTAAAACACTACTAATGAAGTCCCAGTTTTCTTAAACAAGTACAGAAATCCAGTACTTCCTACAGTGCAACCTGCCTTGGGTTTTACTGAAAAAGCTGCCGTGACACCTCCTGATTTGATACCCAAGCAAGTAGCAATGACAAAAATGTCCACAGGAGGCGCCTGAAACCTGGACAAGGATCGGCTGCCACCCACTCGCCAAGCTGAAGAGAACAGGTATCTCACACAAAGCTTCCAGGGTTTGCCTCACACCTTCACCAAAATAAGCAGGTGGCTGCACACATTTCAGAGCTTGTTTTGCGAATAGCAGCTCCAGAAAACAGCAGCTCAGCTGGCTGAGACCTCAGCTATGGGTGCTGACTCTGCTGAGCTAACTTGGGAAGAACAGCAAAGCTAACAGGACTGTTTGGAAGCATGAGGAGTTAGTCACTCTTT
>NW_009953647.1:777635-781826 GCF_000747805.2 Chaetura pelagica | reverse complement strand
CTCCCCCAAAAGCCACAAAATCAGCACACAGCCATACAGCCAACTGAGGTGTTAACTGTTTTTATATTAGATACTTGACACTAGGCAGGTTTGGGCTCTGGATCTCTTTCATTTTCAGCTCTGGCCAGACTGCTGACTCTCCTGTGAATCTGCATTCCCTATCCAAGTTTTTGTCCTGCCTGGCTGTTTTAGTAAGATGATCAAACAGGCTAGGATTTAACTTCACAAGCAATTTACACCATAGACTCCTTGCCTTTGAAAGGGTCAAAGACAATTTCAAAGCATTTTGCAAAATTAACAGGTACACATGTGTTTGCCAAAACCTGGTTTTGATAAAACTCCATCTAGAAAACATTTGATGACATTTTAGAGTTGGCCCTCAAGCCTCCACACAAGGCCAGGGGGTAAGGAAAGGTCAACAACCACTTCAGAATTGAAAACAAAATTAAGAGAACTAGGGGGAACAGGAGACTGTTACTGAAGACTAAGGCAAGATGTACCAAACACAGGGCAACACATGAGACAGGAAGGCTTACAGAATTACTTACCTCATCAGACACTTTAAACCTCTTCAGCAATGCCACAACCTTCTGTTTGAAGTTTTGTTGCTGGAAGTCAAAGACAGTTTTACATAAGTAAAGCATTATGTGAACGCTTTTCTCCCAGTCTGCAAGAAGCCCAGATACACCAGGCACTGGTGCTCTAGCAACTCTTGGTACCACCAAACATGTCTGCTGCTCTCAGGCTGAAATCAGCTTTTCCAGACTATGATACTTTCTCTCCTGCATCACAACAAACTAGTTCCCCCTCCACCAAGCATTTTAAGCCTTCTGGCCCTGAGAAATGGCCACTCTTGGTTGGACACAGTGGATAACATTCTTTTATCTGCCAGATTGCCTCTGGCACCTGTTTGATAAACTTCTGACAAACATTTGACAGTTAACTTTTCTGATTCTTAACAAGGCTGAGCCAACACAGGTACCTACCCACTGACCCAAAGTACAAATGTGTCTAACAAAGTGGTGTTTTCCCAGGAGCTTACAGCTAATCCTGGTAGGCTCACTTATGTGACTAGTAGCACTGCAGAAAAGCTGTGGGTCTTGTCCTTAGCATCTGCCTATCAGAAAAATGTTTTCTGAGTCTGATACCTTTAGATCCTGGACACAACAGGCATCAAGTCCAAAACTAACATGCATGCTTAAAAGAAAAGGAAGACGAGAAAGGCCCCGGCATGAGTATTTGAGGTGGCATCCCTGTGTCAGGAGAAAAGGGAGGAGAAAATGGCACCAGGCCATGCTTAAGCAAAGAAAGTTGCTCATCTGATGTCTCTCCTCACATGAGCTCCTCTTGCAAGTCCAACTACCTGCTCCCACTCTGGCCTCAGACCCTTCACACTGGCCCATACCTCCAAATGTAGCCCTTTCTCTTAACTGTAATCCTGCAAGTTGCAACCAGATAGCTGAAGACTAGGTGAAATAAATCCACCAGGCCTCAAACAAGACTCCTCAAAGATTGTTCTACTTCTATCCTCAATGCACTTGAGGCTGAGATGCTCTCATGATGGCAAGAGGTGTCATCTGGCTCAAGATGCCAAAAAACCTGCCCATCACACAGACCACTTTGGACCAGTACAGCAGACTGTGTAGGAGACACACAGCATGCAGTAAAGTGACATGGCAAGAGCTGTTTGCTGGCCTGAATGGTTTGGTTGGACAGTTGGCAGACAGGAGACCTGCTGGGTTTGGAGCTGGACCAAAGTCAGATTAACCAGCCACACCAAACCCAGTTTTGCACCAGCCCCACAAACTGGAGATTCAGCATCTATTTAATCAGGGCTAGAAAGACATCATTGTTACTATGAAGTAGTTGCTCATTTAATAACCAATTGGTGTATTTTTTGCCCTGGCTGGTCACTGACTTCTGAAAACAATACTAAGGACACCAAGGATATGAACTAGCATGCTCCTAGTCTCATACAGAGGGTCTTTCTAGTGGCAGATTCAGGTCAAAACAAGGCTTATTTCAGAAATAGCATCACAGGACATATGGTGTTCTCCAAACTTACCTGTAATTCCAAAAAAGAAAATCTAGCCCATCCTGGTAGGCTTGAGTTATTGTCATCACAGATATGAATAAACACTTGTGCAAGCAGAAAGCTGCATTATGATTTGGTCAAACACAAGCCACTGCTCCACACAGAAGTGCAGCTCTGCAGGCAAACACATGCTTGCTGTGAGAGGGTGGACAGCTGCATGTGACTTGACAAAGCCTTCAACATCAACTTTGGCCTCAGCACCACATGCATCAGCTCATGTTCATATGTCAAGTTCCAGACCCTGACTGAGCTGCTTAACTTCATTTTGCTACACCCTCACTGGCTTCTCCCGTGCAGAGCACAAACAGAAGAGCTTCTCTGAACTTGAAGCCACTTTCAGGACTTACTCAAACAGCGATCCTGCACTGGCTTCTTCATGGGAGTTCATTTCACAACCCTACATCATTTTTGTAGCTCCTTACCCTTGCAGCCAAAGGACACTCAAGACAGTACATACATCTTGTATGGTCCCATGCCCTGACCTGGCTGCGCCTGCTAGCACTTCACATGCTGTGACCATGCCCCCAAGCTCCCTGCTGGACCAGCACATCTACCACTGCTGCTCCCATAAGCTACATGCACTCCACATCCTGGGCAAACCCCATCAGTGTTAGTAAAACTAATTTCCACCGACCCTGGTTATGGACGTCGTTCTTACTATCGATCTCCGCTGCTTCTTGGGCTTCCCCAGCTCGTACTCATCATCATCCAAATCCTGGACAGAAAGAGGATTCCCGTGTTACCTTCGTGATTTGGGGACACATGAGCATTTAAGTGCTAAAAATGTTGTATGAAGATGAACCTGCTGCTTGGTCTTCCAGGCTTTCAGCATTTGACTTAATTGCAGTTATGATGGCAGGGGGAAAAAAGTGAAACAGATCTGCAGAGAGCCAGGAAAACAGCCTGGAGAAGCAAAACAGTCTTAATTCTGCATTCAAGGTACCAGGATAGACATAGCCCCACATTTCAGTGGACTCCTCTCCCAGTACCCTCCAAGAGGTGGAAGGCAGGTGATGCTGGAGTCTGAAGGCAAGTAAGACCCAAACTCAAAAGCATCTCACATCTAGCCAGGGGGTTCTCTGTAAGGACCTATTTTGCAGAAGGTATTAAAGACTAAAGATTCAGATCCCACTGGTGTTTTAAATTACAGCTGGGGATCCAGTTGGGCTCATTGAACCCAACTGGCATTATAGATGCAATCAACTGATGCCTTGACCATTAAGCAGAGAAACATGTAAGGATGATAACGTTCTAGTGTTTAAAGGGAGCTCAAGTTCAAACACACAAACAGATAAATCACAGCATGATGATGAAAGAAATGGGTTACTGTGCAGGCCTTCTCTCACTGCAGCTAAAGACTTGGTGACAGTCTCACACTGACATGGCCTCACTGAAGAAATAGGCTTTTAGTTTCAAACACAAGCTGAGTGTACATGTTCTACTGAAGCTCTCCCAGGGAGAAGCCATGCCCTAGACAGTACCTGGCCCTGTACGGCATCATCACTGGCCTCCTGCTCAGAAGAGAAGCTCTCGTACTCTTCCTCGGAATAGTTGTCTGAAAGGGAAAGAAAGAGGGAAGAGATCCTGTGAAACTCCTTTGAAGTGAGGGGACAGTCTCACCTCAGGAGCAGAGAAGGCCAACTAATAGTCACAAATCAAGAAAGCAGACACACAGGGAGATGCCTGCTAGTTTATCTTCTATCTGTGCTAGAAGCAGTGAGATGGGAACTACCTGGAGGTAAGGAACAAGGAGAATCTAACAGGAAGGAAGGTTCAGCACACAGATAAGGCTCCTTGAAACACCACCCCCTTTTACCCTGGAAAGAACCACCAGGTAGACAGCAGCAGGTAAAGAGATTTCTCCACAAGAGAAATTACTTTTCCCCCTAACAGGCCTAACTAGCTTAAAGGAGCAAGTAAGACATGCCAGGAGAGTCTAAATCTTTCATTGAAATGACACTTCAGGTGACCTGTCTGGCCTCAGACAACATCACACAAGCACCTGTGTGCATTATCTTCAACAGGTCCCTCTTGGAACAGTGAGAAGGCTGGTACCACAAAAAGACTGTCATGAATAGAAATCAAATTACTTCCCT
>NW_009953647.1:740021-777611 GCF_000747805.2 Chaetura pelagica | reverse complement strand
CCTACACGGTGCATGACATTGTGGATTTACACTCAACTAAACCAGGTCATATAGTCCTCAGAAAAATGTGTTTCAGTTTGCAAGTCTCATTTAAGATAGAGTTATTGCAGAATATTCAATAGAAAAAGAAGTTGGAAGAGTAGCTTAAATGTGAATCTCCTGAATACAACACTGTTAGCCAGATCAGAAGCTTTGGGTTCTCAACACGCACCAGTAATGCCAGAAGGGTGTTGGCAAGAACACAACTGACCCTTGCTGGATGACTCAGGCCTGGTGTGATATGCAGGAGAAGCTTTGACAATTCAGTCCCCCACTCCTGTCACACTCCCTGCTTACACAGTGAGAGGTTTGCAAAGTGGCATTCATCTGCTCTAGACCCAGCAACTTGTGCAAACCTGTTCATTCATTCCATGGAGCATCTAAGCTCAGGTGGAGTTTAACTCCAACTACTTCAAGACAACACTGGTTCTCAGAGCATGGGGTTGTACTCTTACCTGTAGACTTGATTTTCTGGCTGGCCTGCATAGTGCTGTCTTCATGGTCAATTGGCTGACTTGACAAGGAGAAGATCCAGATTTCTGCTACCTTCACTGCAGCCTCTTTGATGTTGCTGAAAAGGCTCAGAACCTGGCCACCTTCTGTTGGGTGCTGCATGACCTGGACAGAAATTAAGCAGTACAAATCTGCATGTAAATGCATTTAAGCTTGCATCATTTGCATACTATAAGAGTTATTTAATAAAGTTATTCCACATTTCCAAGTACAGAAGCAAGACAACACTCTACAACTGCAGGAGTCACTTGCAGGCAACACACAATGCTAGCTGAGATTTGAGTTGACTACTAAGGGAAGTGACGGAAGGAAAGAAAAAAGTTTCCTGAGCTTGATAGCCGATTAGCTCATCCTTGAAGCCCAATACTTGACTACCTCATTACTATGCATTTGCTTCCATGGCACAGCACCAATTTAAATTATCAAGATACCAATCTTCTGAACACCTAATTAAGGAACTTAATTCCATGTTGAAGCACAGCAGCAGAACAGGTAAAGGCAAAATTTCCTTGTGAGATACAGATGCAAAGTGTTTCCTTGAAGCAAAAAGCTCTTCTCCAGACAGCTGGCACCAGAATCTCAGAGGAGGTGGCCACACCAGATTAATGAAGCAACAGGTCACAAAAAAACAAGATGGTGGAAGTAGAGGGACATCTTGGTGAGGGTTTTGCCTTCCTTTTCCACTGATAGCGCTCTCCCCAGAAACTATGACTTACGTTCTTCTGTTGCCCCACCAAAGTCAGAAAGAACTTTGCATGCCTGTACTTCAGCTTTCTAATATACACCAGGCTGTTTTGTCAGCTTCATACGTGGCTTTAAAAAGATCTAAGCTGACCAGGAACATATGCCCCTCTGCTCTTACTCTGCTCAGACTCAACTCCAATTCCTTGCTTTATTTCAACAGCTAAAACAATTTTTTTGTTTAGATTTTAAGAAATATGTCAGTGCTGTTTAAGGGTCATTATACTATAAACTGCAAAGGGGTGATTTGTAAAATCTGTTTTCCTGAAGTCTTCAGTTTCAGAAATGATCCAGATGTGTTAAAGAGCAACTGTTTTCTAACACAGTGAATCTCTGAAAATTTTTGACCTTCTAACCTCAGTCAGCTGACATTACAAAAAGACATAAGAAAAAACACATGCAGCAGCAGCAGCAAATGCCCAGTGCTTGGAAGTTCCCTGATGGATCTAATTAATGGGCCCATATGCTTTCTGCCTTACAGCAATATTTCATTTCTAGTTCTTAAACAAACCAAGCACAGTCCAGGGAAAATGTTAGGTAGAGCACCACAAATCAGAATCTGGCCAGTTCAAATGGTGAGTTCACTATTTACTGCAAGTTTAAGGGAAGCTAAATTTACACAGAGTGGTCTTTATAATGTTATAATGAATTATTTATATAGTAATAATTCACCACAGCATAACACTAGATTATTTTGGATGGAAATGATTTCTTGACAGAATGCAGTCTGATGAAAAGTAGTGATGTTAAGCTGAACTTGATACTGCTAAGCCCATGTCTAAATACTCAGAGATTAAACAGAGCATGAAATAATGAAGCATGGAGCTAAGCCATTCAGAATGCACTAGTGAATTATTTATCCATACTTGATTCTAGCATTAGTTTTCAGACATAAATCCGAAAATTTTATCATTTACCTCAAAAACTATTTGCCACAAAATAATAACTGGAAAAGGTGTTTCAATCAAAATGAGAGAAACTTGATCCAAACACTCACACAGTGGCATGCAGAAGCATGTTGATTTAACTTCAACATTTGTTAGGGTTGGAGAGGTTGCCCAAGTGACCCTATCTGCCTTGTTTTGCACTTATGAAACACCAAAGCATTTTATATTTAAGACTGATCTGAGACAAATGCACACAATGGAACCAAATACACTGCAACTTCCATTGTTCCTTCCAGGAAACATAACACAAAAGAATATATTTACTAATTTTAGATTTACGCTGATGTGTCCTGAATGCAAAGCACCATATCTGGGTGAAATTATCTAGACCTTTTAACTCTAAAAAAAAAAACCCTCCACAACGAAACCCTCACAAAGTAATAAGCTAGTCTCATGAAAGCTTTAGCTGTCAAGATACTATCCAGAAAACATCCAGTGTTATTACTCAGTAATAAAAGCTGTTTAAAAGATTGCTCTGTGTATACTGATTACAGTTATAAAGACAGCTAGCTATATGAAATCCTGCCAAGTACTTCTCAATAAGGAAAGTGACAATGCTGGCTTTAAACAGAAGGAAAAATTGTCCACCTTTGTAAACAGAGATCACCATCAAATGCTGCTCACCTCAGCCATGTTGATAGACCCCACTGCCAGAGTCTTGTAGCCTAAAATAGTTCGGTTCTTGTACCGCTTCCGCCGCTGCAGCATGATCTGAAGCTTGTTGCCTTCTCTCTTCAAGAAGTGAGGGTACTGCAAGTGGAAACACAACGGAAAAGTTTATTATGTCTCTTGACATTAGCTCCCTAGCTGCCTGCTTCACAGGTAAACTCCATTCCTAGGGATTAACCCCAAGGCTTCTAGCCATGCCTACAGACTCATTGGACCATCTTCATGATTCCAAGGCAGCCTTCATCTACACCTGAGTAGCACAGCTCTAGGCTTCCATCTCTCTAGCCAAGTGCCCCAAAAACAAAATCTAGAGACACAGAGAAGCTTTCAGAAAGTGCTGATCCCAAGCCTGGCTCCAGAGAGATGAGGAGCTTCCAGGAGACACTTCACCCAACAGCTGAATGAAGGCTGCCCAGAATTGGAGCCCCAAAGGTGTTGCTGTGGCACGGGCAGCACACAGCAGCAGGGACAGCCATGAACCCCCACACTCTTGGTAGGACACTGCCTTCCCTCCAGCACATGGACACTTCTAAGTGTCTGACACTCTACTGTACATGCTTAAGAGCCTGTTGTGCTCTGAATGGCACATGAAGAGAGGCCCAGCTATGAAGAGGTCGAGGATTTGCTGATGCCATGCCAGGTTCTGCTCAGCCTGCTCACCTGCACAGGGTATTAACTGCAGTCAGGCCCTGGTTTCTGCCAGGACTGACAGTGCCCAGGGCCAAGCTCCCTGGCTCCTGGGGGGAGAAGCTGTGCAATAGAAGATCAGTCCTCAAAAAGAGATACAGCAGCCACCTGGCTGGGTAGCTGAGTCTCATCTTGAGAAGAGAGATGACTGGGCCATATGCTCCAAATACACAAAATACATACAAAACACATTGCACTAAGTTACCCTCAACAGGAGGAGCCTCACTGCAGGGATCTCAACCAGGACATTCCCAAGGGAAAGATGCTTCTCACAGGCAAGATGTACACCTTTTTTTTTTCCCCTTGGGACATTGTTAACACAACTTCCTGCCTATCAAAGCGTTTGATAAATACAAATGCTGAGTGTGATCAGAAACCCTGAGATATTAATTTGCAGTCCAGAACAAGCCTGACTGCTACACAGAGAGCTGGGAGCAGTGGCCATGCAAACAAGCAGAATACTAATTAACTGATCGCTCTACAAGGGCAAGATCTACCATTCACTGCACAAGGAAGCAGCCCTGCAGAAGAGAGGAACAGCAGTCCACCTAATTAAAATACAACCTCAAAACACACCTGCATCAACCACAAAACACACCAATACAAATGGAGACTGACTTTACAGATTCGCAATGTCCTTAAGCAGGGATGGAAGAAAGTTACTGGGGGAAAGGGCAAGAGGGGCTCAAAAAGCCAGAGGCATCTTATGCATTCAGATTTACCATCTCCCTGTCCTAGAGCACTTCCACATGTGGTAAGGACAGCAAGGGAGAGGAACTTCTTGCTCTCAGCTCAAGGCACTTGGGCCATACCAAGGCTGTGTACCAAGCCTGCAACTAAAGTCCAAAATTATGCTTGTTCCCAGGCCAGTTTGATTTCAATTTGTACGTGGTTTAAGGGATTAAACTGGACAGCACAAGTCCATACATGTGCAAGTTTCTGTTTTTCAAAGGTGTGCTGCCTGACCCCCTCTGATGAGCATTCCCAGAGATGATAAAAGAAAGGTACAGAGAGACTTCAGCCACTCAGCTCCTCAGTTAAAAGCAAGAGCCTCTTGAAGAAATGCAGTCCTTTTCATAGCACAGACAAGCTATTTTTAACACCAGCCATGGCTTATCAGCTCTACAGAATGGTTTTGATCAACACTTCTTGGTAATTGTCAGTCCACAACAGAGATTGGAGGGAAAAACAGTTTGGCTCAAAACATTTGAAAACAAGACTTTTTGAGGAAGCACCAAGCTCTCCAAGACACCTCTGAGGGGTGAGAAGGGCCATCACACCCACCAGAACAGCAGAAGTCAGGGCAAGCTATTACTTCTGAAGTTATAATGATTTAATTCCTGCCATCCCCAAAGCTTTATTAGATTAAACACAGAAATTAAGTGCTCTGGAGAGCTGCAATGTTAAACTTGGAATACCTCTCTTGATGCTGTGAAACCCACAGAGGGTCAGGAGAAGCAGCCCTTCCAGCAGTATGGGTAACAGTAGCTCACCTGTCAGAAAGACTACTGCTGGTCTAGCCCAGGCTAGCAAGATGAAACAACATCACACACACCACTAATCCCAGTCTTACCCCAGCTGTGTAACAGCAACAGGAAACTCCTCCCTTCTGCTTGAGCAGAGGCCTACCAGACACAATGGGCTGCTTGGTACTGTGCCAGCCTGCACTGTCACCTTTCTAGTTTGGCTCTGACTAGGAACCAGTGGGTGCAAAGGACAAAAGTTTCACCCAGAAGCTGCTGAGAAGTGGTGACTGTGGGGCTGCAAATCCAGACAGGTAACACAAAGCAAGGCATACAGTTTAAAGAGCTGACAGTGGGATATGGAGATACTGACTGCTGCAAGACACTGAGACCTTCCTGTGCTTTGAGATCTACGTGTTTTCACTTTGTGGTCCATCACCATTCTCAATATTCCAGGCACTAAATTCAGACTATATGTGGCTTAAGCTACAGTTGTTAGCTAGGAGAAGCTTCCAGTCATTGTCCAATTGAGAAACAATAAAGGCCATTGTAAAAATCTCACTGTGCTATTTCAGGAGGGCTTTCCAGGCCTTAGTGCATCCAAGACCACCAATCATTCCTGCAGCTGTAGACCAGCAGCACATCTCTGCATTAAGCTTGTTCACCTCTTCTGAAGGCTCAGTGTCATGGATGTTGCTCTCCCCTATTCTGGCTCAATTCCCAACCCCTTCAGAGGCAAGTGAGTTAAAGACAATGCTCTGTGTCCTGCTGCAGTATTGCTCTGAGTCCCAGAAAAAAAAACCTGTTCCAAAAGGATCTGCAGAAATATTTGCTCCTTGCTGACACAGGACTGGCAGAGAGACACCTGGCTCATCTTACAGCTCTGCTCCCAACTATGGAAAAGCTGCAATCCCAGGACCCCATTCTTGGCACATGGCTTTGTTATTCCTGTTGACAAAGGAGAGGATGCAATGCTACAGTTAACCCAGTCAGTGGAAAGCATCAGGACAGAACCAGAAGCATCAGCCATCTGTGTATCTGCCTGGGTAGCCACAGGGTTATCACCCATCTCCAATGAAATCTTATCTGCTTTGAGTCTGAGTAACAACCAGTCTCACATCATCATTTGAGCCTCCATCCCTACCAGGTCAAACTCTTTGACTTCAAGATCTAACCAACAGTGCCAATACACACATAATCCAGATATTAATGCTTCTGACTGTCTGTCTCTGCTCTATGCATGCAGGATCCTCCTACTTGCTTGCAGCAAGCCAGTCTCTATTTACCTTATTTCCCTGCTGAGAAGGCAGCACCAAGCCAGTATGCTTTGAGGAAGAGAGGAACCAATGAAATACAGTTGCTCCAAATCCCAGTTATTGCTATGACTCTAGAGCCAGGAGTAACTGTCTGCATACTGCTCCCTCCAGACAAGTCAGGATTAGAGATCTTCCTTCCCTGATACAGGGTTGGCCCCAAGAACAATTCTAAGGGTTGACACGGCAGTTTTCCTAGTGGGCTTCTCTGTCCCCAGTTCCCCACAGCTGACTGCTCAGAGCCCAGTCAAAGAGCTCAGACAGCTCTTCAGAAATGTCTGGGATTCCCTTAAGAACAAGCACCTCTGACTAGAAGGATCTTCAGCTCAGACCCACAACACCTCTGCAGACAGCAAAGAAGCCTGCAAGCACACGTGCCCCAAGGCCACATCCAACCTTACCTGCAGGGAGAAGGTCAGTGCAAGCTCCGTCTCCACATGTCCACTCGGGGGCAATACAATCTCGTGAGACCGCAGGATGCGCTTGGAGCCCTGTACAGAAACAGTCCACAGGGTGAACTCCCCAGAAGCCAGCCCTTACAGCCCACCCCAGCCCTGTTTACTGAAAACCAGGAAACACTGTCAGGGGCTGCCACAAAGAAAGCAAATGGATGGGTCTGACCTTGCACTTCTGTGAAATATTAATGAGATGAAAGGGAAATATTTGGGCATATTTACTGTCCCTAGCTGCAACAAAGCAGCTTTTGTTCTGCCATACCCCAGCATTCAAGAGCAGTGAGTCAACCCTCATCTCTCAAGTTCAAGTCTCATATTTTTACTTCAGCCAATAGGTATAGAGCTCATCATCACCTCCTGGGCTGGAAGGCTGCAGCATCATGCTTAAACCTCTGGCACTGGCCATGACCAACTGCTCTTGTCTTTTTCTGCACACACCCCTCCCTGGGGAAAGTGGAGATTTTAACCTGTGTAAACGACTGCAAGTAGCTGGGGTTATAAAAGAAAAAAATTCACTAAGCATTGCAGAGGAGTCTGGAGCCCTGATAGTACTACAGGCCAACTCCAAATCAACACTGTGGTTGGGCTGCTAGACACTAACGGAGTTACTGCGCTATTTACTGTGTGAGCATTTAATTTCAGGCAGTGTTTCAGGGAAAGCTATCAGGAAAGCATGACAGACTGCTGCCTCACAAATCCTTCTGCACTGTTCAAACAGCAGCAAGTTTCAGAGGTCCCTGGCTCAATGTTCTGCTGAGGCTGCAGATCTGGCTTTGTACTGTTGGGCTGATCTCCCAGAAGTACAGAACTGTAGCTCTCAAAAAAGCAGCATCTGGGAAATCAGAGATAGCCTCGAGGGGTAAACACCTCCCAGCTACATCCAAAAGAAAGTCTGGTCTGCCTACCTCAGCCCCCAATAGCATCCCAAGATGACAGAGAAGCAGAGACTAATTTTCATCTCTTCCTCCCCAAATGCAGAAGATAAACAGCAGAGCAGGGTGAGAAAGAAAAGGGCTCCCCCCAGGAAAAGCAGCATGTGTGCAAGTGAAGCACAGCTAGTCTCGCCGCTGGCAACAGCAACATCTGTTCCATTGGTGCAAAGCTCCTAATAGCAGCAATCTTACTTTACTTGTTATGCAACTCAAAATCTAATGAAAGACCAAATATAGCTGCTTTTAAAAGATCACAGCAGATAAACAGAGCAATGGCTCAGGAAACAGTTGACAACCCTTTGAACATCCCTGTTTAGGAGGCTGCAAAGAGACATGGGAAACACAGGTATGATGCTCTCATTAGGTCTGAATTCAGTCATTCCCTCTGGAAGGACTCCAGCGCCTGACACCTCTCTCCTGCAATTCCCCACACAAAGGTGAGTCATTTGACAGGTATTATACATTTGATAATCCAGTACCAGCAGCCTTAAACAACAGCCATGTCAGAAACCCGACTGCTGGCAAATTAAATGTCCCTGAAAGAGCTTGTCAGCATCACCATCATAACCTGCAAGCTATAAAGGGATTTTTAATAACAGGGCTTCCAATCTGCCTGTGCCTGAGACAGCTGCAGTGCCACTGAGTCTCAGTTAAACATCCAAAGAAATATGGGTGCTGATCCAGCATGAGGGACACTCAAGGTGAGGTACCCACTGGGACAGCATTCACCTCTGCCACTGTTACATCTAGGTCAACTGAAAGGACAGATGAAAGGCAAAAGAAGGATGGCCTGGGCACGTCTGCAGTCCCAGGAGTTGGCAAATGAGCAGCCCAAACAGGGCAAGTCCTTGTGCCTTCCAGTTCTTCAGGGATCTGCCCTGGTGGAGGAAGGGACAGCACAAAAAGTGCACAGGGCCAGCATCTGACTTACTGTAGCAAGGCAGATCAAGATGTATCCAAAATAGACAAGTCCCACAGGTTAAAACTCCTCTGCACTTGCAGGTCTGGGACAGTATTTACAACCTTTTCACCCATAAAAAATGTAAGCATTCAGCAGTAACCTGGACAGACGAATAAGGTTTTGCTCTAGTAAAAGCTACTGAATTCTCCAACCCAAGTCTGACATGTTCTACACATAGATCATTCACTGACAAGCCTCAGGCCCTCACAGTGATGCATCCACCATCTTGAAGTACAAACATATGGAAAGCTTTCAGCCCCAGTAAGCTATGCTGACAGTCTGGGAACCCACAGCCGTGCTTCTTCCGAGGTTCCCATGAATCCATCCACGTGTGTGAAATGATTCCCTGCCTTTCTGCTTCCTGCTGTGGGTGCATAAATCCCCTCCAAAACAAAAGGACATATTATTACCCCAGCTAGACTGCTCACAGAGATGAGAGATGTTGGTTATATCCTCAGATGCACATTTGTGCACTGTAGAACCTTCACAATTTCAGTTTCCAAGCTAAACTGTGTTTTGACACAACCAGCTCTGTGCAGCACTTTTCCTGGCTCTCTACTTGAAAAGTAGCTGCTATTCAGCAGGGTTAAAGATATTTTTCTACTTACAGGTCTGCTAGGCTTTTACTCATTAAATACTTCAGCATTTGCAGCAGTGGGAGCATGCGAGTTGAACTGATGCTGTGACACACTATGGAACAGACACTTTCCTTCCCTGCCTGCCTCCAGGCAGTGTGACCTACATGTAGGCATCTGTAAAACTGGTTTTTACCTAGGATGCCAGCTATGTTTTATGGAAACAAGTTAAAATGTACAGGCACCCTACAAATCCACTGGCAAGCATCTGGCTACAAAATGAGCTGCCCATCAGCAGAGGAAGGCCCAAACTCCAGAACACCTAAACCAGGACCAAGTAACCAAGATGTTCAGCCCTAAAGTGAGCTGAAGTATGTTAAATAGAGAATCAGGCTTAAAGTGACAGCTCAGGTGACAGCACACGATCTGTAAGGAGCATTTTTACATACAGATAATCTTATGCTGAGCCCTCAGTGAGCAATATCTTTGCTTACAACAGTGAAATTCAGTAGGAACATGGGGGAAGGAGCAAAGGAGACTTTCCACACAACCAGAATGCCCTGATGTACTTGAGAAGAAGTCCATGGCTGCAATGGATCTTCATGTGGAGGTGAAGCTCAGTTTAGGCATCTGCTAGTTTTTTACTCAAGCAACATATTTAATTCTTAAAACTGAGCAACCATTACCTGCATTTTGACAGCAATGACCCCAGAAATAAGCTCCTTATCCAATTCCTTTAAGACTACCAGTTTCTTTAATGTCAAGCTGCACAACCTGCAAACAGGAACAGAAGAGAAACAATTACAATCATGGCTGAAAAAGGAAAAGTTCTGAACAGCTTTCACACAAAATAGCACCCGGTTTGAGTGTGAACAGGCTCAGGGGATAAACCACACACTGATACAGACAAAGACAGCAGACATACATTAGACACTCCTGGCTTTTCAGACCATTTCTCCAACCTTTCACAAACACAGAAGTCAACAGGAGGTAGAGGCCTCCGTTTGATACAGACCCATGGCCACATGGGCGTGCCTCACAGCACAGATTTCCACCAACCAGTCTGGGAATTCTTGCTCCGAGTCAGACCAAGAACTTGAGGGTCAGAGGAATTAAATTCCAGCACTATAAAAGCTGGAATTAGACTGCTCAGTCTAATTTTAAACTTGCCTACCAAGCTTTCCTAGAATATTGGCTTTTTCAGTTTCAGATCCCTCACTCCCACCTCCTCTTGTCAAACCATGCATTCTCCTCCTCAGCCCCAAACAAAAGTGCTAGCAAGTGGCTCAGGCATCTCTAATGAGAAAGGAAGAAAAAAAGAAAACAAGAAAGGAGAGGACTTAAGCAGTGCCTTCTGGCCCTGGTGCTTACGTGCCATACATACGCAAGTACATCACATTCTTTACCCAGGCAATGCTACATTGTTCTGGTTGAAACTGTTTGCACTTCTGCCTTCCAGCACAGGGAGAGCTTGGGAAGGGATAAACTTCAGAGTGGTGCAGCCGAGTTAAGGCTTTGAGGTAACAGGACCACAGTATTGGCACTGTCACCATTTCACAGAAGTTACCACAAGCTGGTGTGATTAAGAACACGTCTAGAAACAAACTTCAGGGAAAGATAAACATGAAGCAAAGACAGCTCAGCTTGAGGAAAGCAGAGGCCAGAGAAAGCTGGCACGTAGGTTTTAGTGACCAGACATCGCCCACCACACTGGCCAGGAGCCAGCGCTGCCTCTCTCAGGTCCCTACACCACCGCATGGACATCTTTGGCCTCTCAATGGAATATTGACAAGCCTCAGTATGGCTCCTCAGAAAACCACTGCAGAGCTCTTTCTCTCAGATAAAGTGTAAGATCAGGGCTGCTTTTGAAGGAGCTGATGCTGGATTTTTGTGCACACTCAGGCAGCAGTAGCACAAGTGTCACTGACTGAAGCCTGCAGTTGAACTACAGGATTCCACATTGGTGCCAGGAACCCGTAAGTCACCTCTGCAAGGATGACTTGTACCTCCACCACCACCTTCTCCACCACAATGGGAAGCTGAAACATTGCTTTGCTGCAACACCAGAAGGTAGACATGACCAGCCTGGGTGCAAAACTGCAGGAGAGATGCAGCTAAAGTGTCTGGCAGATACTGAAGCAGTGGCAGACACTGAAGCAACTGCTGCCACACCCAGAAATGCCTGTGGCTCTGCCTGAACCTGACCCTATGGCATGGGGCTAGGAACAGGAAAGAGCTCGTCTTAGCTCTCTTGTTCTTCACTCAAGCACCTCTCCAAGCTTGCTCTTGCCAGCCTCTTCCTCCACTCCAGCCCACTCTGTCTGCTCTCCTCACTCATTTGCAAAGCACTGGTTCCTCCTCTTAGCCTCCCCCCTCAAAAAAAGAGAAAGAAGTAAAAGCTCTCCCCTTTGCAGAGTTTTGCATCAGAAGACAGCACAGACAAACAGAGATGTTATAGAAATTACAAGGAAAGCAGAAAAACTGGGTCTGCCTGAGCCTCTGCTCCGCTGTGCCACATCACCAGCAGCTGTGCACAGTGTCATCAAACCAGACGTGCTAGAGGGTGTGAGCCTGGAGCTGCTGGGGAGGGACAGCAGAAGCAGGCAGGACAACTGCAGCTGCTGCTGGGCTGGCAGGGGAGAAGCCAAGCACACTTTCACCCATGGCCAGAGCCTCTGCAAGAGAAGCAGGAGAGCACAGGCTCTGTGCTTCAACTGCAGACTTAAATGTCTCTATGCACTGGACATCAGGTGAAGCTGCATGCCTCAACCCAGAGTGCAGCAGCTTCCCCTCCACGTCCTGAACAGAGCAGCAAGCACAGACGCAGTTGGCTGCTGCTGTGAAGCAGCCAGGCTTCCTGGGGAAAGGAGGATGTGATGCCATTTGTTGTCTTTGTAACGCTGTAGCTGGAGGACAATTGTGCTCAGCTTGCCAAAACCCACAGAGCTTGGGCTGGTCAGGTGCTGAGAGCAGAGGTAGGACAACACACTGGCATTGTCTCAGCTGACAGGCAATGAACAAAGGCCTTTTCTCTCCGGCCAGAGCTCGAGGATGAAAAAGGTACGGAAAGAAACAATGGTGTTCTCAGCATACACAGCAGAGCACAAGGAGGGCGTTCTGTTCTCCACCAGGCATTCTTTCAATTCATCATTTATGAGCTTTGATCAAGCCCTGTGGAGCACTTGCTGCTTGGAAACAAAAAAAAATTAAAAAAATTAAAAGCCTCCTTTACAGTAATTAGAAAAACAAAAGAAGTTAAGACATGGGATGCATCTTCTTTCTTTACCCCCCATTGCTAGGCTGCTGGTACTGAAAGGCACTTCACACAAACAACAATGAAATGTTTATACTCTCCATTGGAGGGGGGAAATAAAATCAGAGCTAAAATCTCACCAAATCACTCTCTTCTGGGTCTTCTACGTTTGCAGGTTACTAATTAAAGCAACCCTCAGAACACACGGCAGAAATGGACCATACCTTACTCAAATAATCATGAAAAGGCATATTTCAGAATGTGTGGTGCCCTGCTGCCAACACAGGAATCCTGAACTGCTCCTACCCACAGGTACAGCAAGGATTTGTCTGCCATAATTGCCTGGGTAATGGTCGCACATCCTTCCATACATTTATCTTGCATAAACTTTGCTGTACTTCTGTCAAGTCTCAGGGATCAGGAAATGGACCAGTCTCAAAACATTCCCATAAATGAGCCTGTTAATTTGCAAATTTCACATACATATTTGATGTCCATGAACAAACGGAAAAGAGAAAACAGACACATGAGGGGAACTGAGGAAGCCTTAAGACTGGAGTTGAAAGAGCCTGAAGGATTCTGAATGCTCTACAAAAAGGCTGGGTTTGCAACACAAGAGACACAGGCAAACACTTCTGCTGCATGTTTGTCTCAGCATTGACCCACAGTTGCACACAGGGAGTTAAGCTAGCAAAAGTACTAAGTTAGCTAAAGCAGTGTTAAATAAGGGCAACAGAAATCTGAGAGCCAAGATTTCCACCCTTTTTTGAAGGTTCACAGTAGATCTCCATGCTAGGAGCACAGCTGGGCCTCACGCAGCAGCAGGCAAGGCCTGCTGAGGAGCTTGCACCCCCTCCAGTCGCACATGTCCCTGCCACAGCGAGGAGGCACGAGGTACTTGCCTGACCCCATTCTCAGGTTAACAAATCATGAGCCAGCTTAATGCGTTCCACAAGAATAAAACTCTTCATTTTTTTACATCACTGCTGCAAGAATGCAGTTTTCAACAGGAAAGCTGGACCTGACCCAATGGTTTTGACTCGCCCTGCTAATGCAAGTTGTGCTGAATAGCTTCATCACGAGGTCTTTGCCCAGGGAGACAGTTATCTGCAAAGAACGTAACATTTTGGTAACCAAGATCCAGCAAACATACCCAGAACAACCAAATAAAGCGTCACATTCTTTACTCACTGGATGTTTTGCTTTTGCATCCCTCTGAGCAGAAAGATCAGGAAAATAAACCCCCTCCAAGAAAGAGTCTGCCTCACTGAATTAAATGTCTATGTCTCCACAGGGAGCACAGTAATTGCACTGAGACCTCAACTCATGCAGAGACACTCGAATCAACAGGAAGGAAAAATTAAAAATTAAAGACCTGTATTTTAATTAAGCCCCATAGAAGTCAAGAATAACAACAGATGCATCCACAGCTAGAGGGATGAGCAAGATGGAAGCTAGGGCAAGGAGACTCTAGCTCACCACACAGATACCTCTTGTCCAGGTTAACTGATTCCTAGAGAAAACATTTCATGCCAGTAGCACTCACCTGAGAGGTCTGGAAACCTCAATCAGACAATGGCTGCAAGGAAGGAATTGGTCTCTAGCCACTGGACAATTTCACCTCACCCAGGTTATTTCAGCATTTCAGAACAACAAGCAGCCTCCTACCTCAATGCTTTCAACCTCAACTTTGAGTATTTTGCTCTGAGCTGGCATTTTACACACAACCCAGTCCCAAAATAAATTGTGAGCCACTTGGGAGACACACGCCTATACACATGCTTGCCCAGGCAAACACAGCCATTCTGCACATAGCTACAGGGGTGCCTGTGCAGGAGAGGCCAGAGGGACAAGTCCTGCACAGCATTTTTCAGGACAGCTGCTTAAGTAACATATGAATATATGCACCAAAAGAACAAGCAACTGTGCAATCAGTTTCCTACGCCTGCTTCACACATGCCCAGGAAGAAAAAGAACAGCACATGGATGTATTCGTTGCTGCACTTACATGCTAAAGGCAGGGCTCTGCACTGGCCTAGGAGAATTAGCTCAGGGAGAAAGTCAGGGAGAAGAGATGCTTGCTCATGTCATTGAAGCATCAAGAGCGGGGCCTCCAGGCAAGGGCAGCTATGATGGAAGCCACAAGAAGAGTGCTTCTCCACCTTCCGAAGCTCTTGAGCTAATTCCCTCAAAATTAGCTAATCTCAAACCCACTCTTAAGCAAGCTCCAAGGCAAGAGGAAATTAAATGAGGAGAGATAGGTCAAACGACCCAATTTCTGTCATGCCAAAAACATAACCTGAGTGACTTGCAAAGAACCTTTAACAGTCCTATATCAGTCTCTGCTTCTCCTTCGTTCACACCACCAAGCTAAACTGCAACCTTCAGTCAGGCGTTCTGGCTACAGATTCATTCAAATAAAGCTTAATAAGCCAAGAAACAATTGTAGAGAAAGTATTTTCATTGTTCTCAAGGATTAATATAAAGAATCAAGCTCTTAAATTCCTAGAGACTCCAATCCATAGAAAAGCTGGAGCAAGCAGATCTTGTTCAGACAGGTAAGAGGATGACAGCTTATTTTACAAAACAGGCTCTACCCATGACCTCACAAGGACACACATGCACAGACAGATGCTATCTTTTTACAGCTGAAATACTGCCCTGCTCACTTCAAATGTATTACAAAAACACCTGATCCAAACCGAGCATACAAAAGGGCTGGGTGCTGTCAAAATTGCACAGACCTGCTTAATTTTTTTTAAAGATTCTAGAATTCTGCATGGGCACATTTGCTATTTAAGGAGCAGCATGTAGTTAATATGACCAAGGATTAAAGTGCATCCAAGCTTAGATAGTCCAATGTATCAGTTTGAAAATGCTGAGAGATGTCTTCTTTCAGTGGGACAAGACATTGCTGGCTGGCTCTAGGGGACTCACCTAAGGATCCTTGCAAGCCAAATAACCGGCTCACAAAACAGAGTTTACATATTCCATTGGCACATCTCATTTTTTTAGCCCTTCATTGGTATGGAAAGCACAGTGATGCTGGTGAAATCCACAGAGGTTAAAGCTGTATCTCCACAGCTCCGCTCACTCTTCAGGTAGCCAAGTAAAATTTTGTGTACAAACTGGCAGTTGTTTCACACCGTGTTCTGACTAACAGGCCGAGACCTGATGTATTCCAAGTCACACAGGCAGGAAATCAGCCTGTCAACAACTGCTCACCTTCAGGTACATGCTCTGCCCTGTGCTACCCAGAAAACAGTCCCGCTCTCTTTAAGAAGCTGTTTCAGCAACAGCTGAAGCAGTTCCCTTCACACATCTGCTGACCTCAGCAGAGATCTCCATTCTTGCACACACTATTGTACATTTGGCTTCTCACTCTTCATTTGGATGGTTTCAAAGTCCATTACAGGGTGACTTAGAGGGGGGGGGGAAAACCCAACAAAATCACAAAGCAGGTATGAGGTCTGTTTCTCAGGCAGGCAATGAAATACAAAGGAGTTCAGCAAACTCATCCCTGTGTTCACACCATGCTACATCTAGACTACCATGTCTAGTTATATACAGGTCTCCTGATTTTCTCTTTCAAACCCAGCATCCAGAACACTGGGACAGCACAGCATCCTGACACCAAAGTATGCATCAATGGAAGAGTCTGTGGTACTGATGGATTAGATTTGATCAATGTTTCCAAAGTTTTGTAGCAATAAAAAGGTGTTCTATTAGCTTTAAAGACTAAAGTCAGCAAATAATGAAAAGCTGACTCATGGTCAAAGCTCCTTTGACACACCATCAGGATTACATTTTCTATATTTCACAAGACACAAACACATCTGATATTTGCTGT
Source organism: Chaetura pelagica (assembly GCF_000747805.2). Classification (NCBI taxonomy): domain Eukaryota; kingdom Metazoa; phylum Chordata; class Aves; order Apodiformes; family Apodidae; genus Chaetura; species Chaetura pelagica. Next base: position 761,213 of record NW_009953647.1, on the reverse strand, counting down.
ACTAATTTAGTAATGGCTGGAGTAACCATAACCAAGGAACAAGCAAGAGGGAGAAAAACCAGGCATAGCCATATCCATCTGACCAAAGGCCAGAGGTAGCAGGGGGTCTAAGAAGCTTGCATGAGCTCAGAAAGCCTCACAACACTGAAATTCCAGACTCCCATTTGAGCACCTAATGAGAGCTGTTAAAGCAGCACCTGTCAGGGATGGAGAGCCTTTGAGATGCAGGCTGGTCAAGTGGCTTCTGTAGCTAGGGCTTCATTTCTCAGCTAGCCAGCAACAAAATGAAGGCACAACCTTTTAAGTTTAACTGAACCTGCCAGGGTGGAGGGCAGCTCCCCACCACATGCTTTATGGATTGGTGCAACAGCATATACACGAATGAGCAAACAAATCACGCTCCAAACCAAAAGGAGACTGGGAGGAGGAACGCAAAACCAAACTATGGGTAGAGGATGAAGAGGAGAGACCTTCACAGATGGAAGCAACCCAGCAGCCCTCACTTCCCTGGCTCACCTTTCCCTTGCATGTCTTCCTTACACAACCTGCCTTCTCCTTGCTGGCCCCCTGCCCCAGACAGCAGTCTCATTGGCAGGACCAGCTATTCCAGGCATGCTACTGGAACGCTCTCCCTGCCTGCCAGGAGCCAATTCCATCTGCACCCAAAACCCTATGAAACTAGTGGGAGCTGCAGATGAGAAGGACCAAAAGAGCTAGAGGTTTCCTGATCTATTCACAGCTTGCCACCAAACACAGAGCAGAGCATCTCTGCATCTTCATTTGTACCAGCACCATCCTCCCAAACTGACAGCACTGCAGCCAATTGTGAGAACAAAGCACCCAGCCTTCCAGCATGCAACAGAGGACATTCTCACAGCCAGCTCTCTTAAAGGCACCTGTCGATGAGATTAAAATGTTAAGAAAAATGCCTCAAGGCATGTGTTTTTTCCAGTATATGCCTTGCCTGGATCATAACCCCCACCCTCTCTCCACCACTTCCATGTCTCCACCCTGAGCACAGCATCCCCAAACGCAGCAGCATCAGGTTGGGAGCTGTAAAGTCTCCACAGCAACTAAGGATGTCAGAGCCTACACGTGACCAGCTCCCCACAACTGTGCAACTGATAAGAACAGCTCCTCCACCAGCCTGCTTGTTCCTCCTAACTCCCATCTAGAGCAGTCTGATGGCAAATCCTCCACTTCCATGTCAAGAACTCTGTTCTCCAAACAACCATTTCCCCAGCAGCTCCTTTGCCCTATTCCCCAGCCCATATGCACTTGGCAGGGAGGAGCCAGCACGTATCTGCGTGCAGGAAGATTCAGAGGGAGGTCCTGTGCTGGCCAGTCTGGTTTAGTGGTTGGTACCATCTTTTTGATAGTAGGAAGCAAAGGTCCCCAATCATTCTTGCACTTGCCATATTTCAAAAAGTTGGATGTTATTCTGTCTTTTGTTCCATCCACAGAACAGTCAACAGCAAGAGCTTGCTGCTGTGCCACCTGGTGCTGTGCTCTCTGCACATTCCTGTCAGCCACTTGGTACCCCAGGAGACATCACAGTCCCAGCCAGAGCACACATATCCCTAAGCCTGCAAATCATTCATTATAGGACAGGACGCAGCCTGAAATCTCCTGATCTGTCCCTTTCTCTGTACATTGGCCAAAGGCCACATCAAGGGGAAAAAACACTATGGCAATATAAGCCTTAAATTCAGGCCCATGTCACAAGAGCTTGTAACAAAGAGCTCCGTTCCACTTGGGTTACCTGTCACTGTGTTCTCTTCATTATGGGAAATCAGGGCAAGAAAGCCTCCAGCCAAGAAAGCAGGCAAGGAAAAACAAATGGCTTCTTAGTGTTCCCAAATCAGAGCATGCTCTCGAGGCATGAACAACTTGCCATCTCTCTGCCTTATTTCTCTCCATTTCAAATAGCTTCCATGACACCCTCTGATGCAGCGCTGAACAGCTTGTTACTCCAGATACCAAACAGGCTCACACCACAGGTTGCATCAAATTACTTCTCACTCAACCACCCCCAAATACTTCCCAGTTCACAAGAAAGTCAGACACGTGGTGCTGCAAAAGCCAAGATCCTGGTACCATGTAATTCTTTAGACTCAGTGCTCCTCTGAAAGACAGACACCTTACACCACTGTGAATAAACATTTTCTGAAAACTGCTGTAGGAGGGTTTTTCTAAGGAGTTTCAGGGGTGGGCTTTTCTGTTTGTTGTTTTTATGCTTGCCTTTCCCTTGCTGACCCATCTAGACCCAAGTAAGCAAAGCCACTCCAAACACAATGTCATTCTGTAACCTCTATTCAAACAAGTTCCACTGAGTGCCAGATGAACAGGGCTTTGTTTTCAAAGTTTGCAATGTGGCCTGAAATAAACAAAATGGGAGAACAACATGGGTGTAATTTAGAACCCAAATGGTCATTTGCCTTTTAACTGAGAACTCAAAATGTCCTCTAAGGGTAAAAGCAAAGCAGTCAGCAGCAGTCAGTAACATTTGTGAACTTTGATGGCACGTTTGGTATCAGTCAGTACAGCAATCAAATATGCAAAGCATCTCACTGGCAGGCTTGCTTTCAGACTAGAAGAACACTCACAGATCCCAATGCAGGTCTCATTGCAGCAAGGCTGTCAAAAGCCTCCCACTCTGGCACCTTTCCAGATTAGTACATGCAGCCAACCACCCCAAAACCTTGCAGAGCTAATGGTCTGTGCTGTTCCTTTACTTGCCCCATGCTCAATACCAACTCCCTCCTCCCCTGACTCTGGAGATGAACAGGGTGATGATCAAAGAGATATCAGAATTCATCACTTCAGTTTGAAACATTTTTTGCACATTTCTCATCATGCCTCAAACATAGGACGACTAAATACAGCACTCATAAGATGAGCTACAGGGAAGGAGTCACAAAGGGAAAGTTGCAACTCCAAACCCCAATGTATTCAACATCAGGCTAGAAGGAAGGTTAGGAGAACTATCAGCTCCTCAAGGACAATTTCTGCAGCTGTACCAAACACTGCATAACACTAGCAGCACCTCAGCTGTTTGTTCAGCACCACAGCACACAAGCACTGAGCTCCTCTGAGCCCCTCGGCACTAGCTCACCTGTGCACAGGTGCTTCAAACAGGGGACTGCAACCCTGACAACCCATTTGCTCTCTGGCCACAGCTCAAAGAATGTTTCCAAATCAAACACATTCAAAATATTATAAAAGGAAGGTTGTTTTTTTCCCAGAAGCATTTATTTAGATTTGAATGGTGCCAGTTTTTACAAGGCAACAATGCACAGCTGACAAAGCAGCTTCTCAAAGCACTAAATATAATTCACAAAGAACTCCAGATCCTGCCATTAAAGCTGGGGGAACTCTATTCAGCATTAAACACAGTGGAAACACTGGTTAGCACCCTCAAACTGGAACAAAACATGGAGGGTAAAGCAGCTGAAATGTACTATCCCTTCTAGATTTGTCTCCCCTGAAAGGAAGGGGCAAAGAAAGGAGCTTTGCAATATTAAGGGTGGTCAAGAAAGGTCTGAAAACACAGAAGTGTTCAGCACTCCTTGAATGGAAAGAAATGCCTCTTGATATCTTTGGTTGGAGCTGCATTGTTTTCCAGCACCTATCCCTTGCATTTCTTCCATGAAATGTTCTGCAGTGCCTGCTCATTTGCACACTGCCTGCTGGAGTGCTCAGGAGAGCACGGATAAGGTGGAAACAAAATCATCAAACAAGTACAGGATTTGACAAGATTTTAAAAGCCAAATTGTTAGCCACATTACCTAGGCCAATGGAAGAATGAGACTGCTGAAGTGAAACTACCACCAGTATTGCCAGGGAAGGAACTTCAGCTGTAACTAGAAATGGTATTTTAACTTCCAAAATCAGCCCAACTGGACTGAAGAGGCTCACAGAGAGTGCACTGTCTATAGCCCACAAGCTCTCCAAAAAAGCCTTAAAAACTACAGAACCCAGAAAAAGTGCACTGATGGACAGAAACTAGGATCTTTTATAGTCTTTAAAGCTGACCCATGCAGGTTACTTTGCAGCAGCAGCGGCAAAGACTGCATCAAACATCTTCCTCCCCCCCCCTCAGCCCTGTCTGAGGGGATACCTGAACAGGAAAGAAACCTCATCACCAGGCTGTCCTTACAGCCTAGGGGACAGCCAGGAGGAGACACTTCCAGGCCTTGCAGTGGGGCTGCAAAACATTCAAGTTTTCAGAGAGTTTCTGAGCTCCTCTCAATGAGAGAAGTTTCCTTTAGAAAAACTCCCAGTCTCGAGGTGATCTCAAAATGTCGCTCAACAACACTTTAGAAATGTTTCTCCCCCTCCTGCAATCCTCCCTTCACATCCAAATATATCCTGCATGCTCTACTTTAAAGAGCTGCTACTGAAAAAGAACTTGTTTGGAAATAACTCAGCACAAGGTTTTTGAATTTGTTTTCTTTTCTGTAAAAACCCCTTGTGACTGAAATTTCACTGCATTTCTCATAGAAAAGGGAGAAAACCTGGTAATTCAGACTTTGCTCACCCTCTTTTTTGAAAGCTTACATCACCTGTAAGTTTATCCAGGAGAAAAGGAATCACAATTTTTACTAAAGGAGTGCAGAAAAATCACCAGTGTCAAATGCATGCATAGACAAGAGAAGGCAGGGATTTGGTCCAGAGAAACATTTGCATTTGCTTAATATTCTAAACCTCAACAGCAACTCAGAAGTTCAACTGGCAAGCAGAGATTTAATATTATTTAGATAGTACATTTCTTTAGCATCATCGCTGCTGCTGTTTCATTCTGAAAGCAATACGAGAGCAGCAAAGCAAACCAAATGCCTGAACTTGTTAGTTCAATTTGTCAAGAGAATTTATTAAAATGTTAGAGTGACCTGTATATACAAACAGGACAGTAAGCTATGGTAGACACAAGGTGCTCTGAGGTGCAGATTCAAAATGAATGCTGAATATAAGCAATAAAACAGTAAATGATTTATGACAATCATAACCCACTCAGTCCCCACAACCTTTCATCAGGCCTGCAAATTCCCACTGTACCCAGATTTATCCAGATAAACTGTAGATGCTCCACAGAATAAGCAGATGGAGGGAGGTATACGAGGCATGAACAGGCAGAGGCTAGACACAAGGTGCCTCTTCCTCAGCAGGATATTAAGGTTCACTGCTGGGAGGGATTACTGAGGAGCCTGTCCAGCATTAAGATGGAGTTACTCCATTTGTGAACAGGACCATACCATGAGATGACTCATGGAGGCCAAACTCCAAAGCTAGACCAGGCTCAGCTCCCTGAAAGTGTTTTAAAACAATCAGTTTAAAGCTGATGCAACCAGCTAACATTCATATGACAGTGATGCTAAGAGCAAGGAATAGGTATCAGCATCATTTGTGGTCAGTGCTTCTCTTTATAAATGAGGCAAGGAGCATCCTGAAAGCAGGTGCACATACTCAGGCTATCAAGGAGCATTTATGCTACAGGAACAGTGGAGGATCATCAGTGGGGGTGAGACAGGGACAATTATCACAATTTTTTCAGACATCAGGATGGAATATATCCTTAATGTTATGCTCTCTTCACTCCAATGATCACACTCAACCTCTGATTTTTACCACATGGCCACAGGTGGCACATCAAAATCTGCACTTAGGTCCTTGGCTGGTCATACATGACCTGTACTAACATACACTGTGTGTTTCTGACTGCTGGAATTTTTCACTAATAGTCTCAAATATACTATCAGCCAAACTATCTACTAAACACCACATTTCCTAAACCTGTTAAATGTTCCACATCTGGCAGACAAAGATTAGATTTAGAACGATGATGCAAGAAATTCTCTGTTGGAGAACCTGTAAAACATTAAATTGACTTCTCTGTGCCCATCTGTTACAGGGCAATAAAAATCCACCAACCCTCATGCTCTTTTCCTTTGGAGCCTAGGTACTTGCACCAAAGCCATGATGAAAGGGGCAATCCCTACCTTGTCACAACTTACAAATAATGCCTCCCATTTTAAGATTGTGCATGCAGTTTGCAAGAAGTGTTGAAGGCCATGGTTTGGCATGATAGTCAGCATCAAGGCAGTTAAATCCACATTTCTGAAGAAATCAATTTTCCTACAGAGAGAGAACAAGTGTTTTTGGGACTCCCACAACCCTGGTGAGCCTGAGCTCTCCAGCATAGATTTGCTGCCACTCAGCAGGTGTTTATTTTGAGCCTTCATTTCCACCATTGTGAAGAAAAGGTCAGCCCATAGCAAGCACCTCGAAACTGGCTGAAGGGAAACCCTGGAGGCAACGAGGGTGCATGCTAAACTGTTCGACTAAGAGATTCTCATTTATGTATGTGAGAATTCTGACCATACATAAATGCTCATTTAACTACGACTTACTAAGTTACATCTCTGTTTTCACACCTGAATCAGCAAGAACACTGCAAAGACAGATGTCCCACATGACTGATGCTCAGCAGGGTCCTCTGTTTGCAGATGTACCATCTCAAAAGCAGACCACCTTCTACTCAGAGCAGGTCCTCTTGGAGGGCTGGTGGAGAGCTTGAATTCACTCACATGAGAAAAGCTTAAGGTTACTCATGCAATAGCTTGGAAAATCTGGTGATAATTTTGGAACCAAGATGCCCAGGAGACTGTCAGCAGCTGCAGCAGCAGTCTGCTGGGAGAGGACAGAAACGAGAGAAGCAAAAGCTAGAAGAACCTGAATTCAATGTTCAAGAGACAGGAAAGCTGGGACACAAAATGAACTGTTGAATTTCCAGAGATTAGAGAATTGCTCACACTAAGCTATACCAAATTCTACATTTAAACTGGTACAAGCCTTCTGTGATGTCCTGGATGTCCGTAAAGCTATTTCAACTTGCCTATAAAACAGACATTGGTTCTTGGGCTGTGATTCAGTCAACCCCATTCCAAATCCTGGCAGCACTGGGCCACAGTGACTGTGACAGAATACTGAATGCCTGCAGCTTTCAGGTGTTGGGCTTTGTTATGCACCATAAAGAACAAGAAAACATAACAGCAACAAGTCTGATTGATCCAAAGAGGAAAGAGAGCTGAAAATGTCTCCATTCAGTGGGAAGGTAGAGGAGAGCTGCAGCATGCAACTCAGGATATTCCTGATGTTTCAAACATCAATAAAACTTTTGTCTGTGTCCTTTATTGTACTCCACTGTCATGAGCTCCACACCACCATTCAGGGAGAGCAAAGGAAAACTCAAATACATACCCTTTTCTCAGGGACACATCTGAGAAATTTCTCCACCACGGACCTACCCTGCTCCAGATACTTCCTGTCTGCACTCAAAAGTAGTGAGTGGTCAAAACATTCTTGGAGCTTGATACAAATCAAAGTCAAGTGTTTTTAACAAAATCCTTTGTTACCATAGTCTGATCACTTGGCTACTAGAACTGCAAACCTGTTCAGAGAGATGCCTTAACAATGAAGTATCATTTAAAAATGCATTTGCAGCTGTGCATATTTCACTTCAGTCACATGGCTGTGAATTATACCTCAGCATGCCCTTGTAGAAAAGAGGTGGGCTGTCAGGGGGATAGGAAGGGGGAGAGTATAGAAAGGAATTTCTACCAAACAAAAGAGCTGCAAGAAACTGATACAACTTTGCTGGAAGCTATTTCCAGCCCACTCAACATTTTTAATTGTATACAGACATACCAGAATCCCAACAAGGCACATTTTTCCCAGCTAAAATATGAACCATCAGCAAATCTGACCGCCAAAGAGAACTATGACAACCTAGTGGAAGTAAAGAAAAGCAGAGTGAAATTGTCTCATGGTTGTCCTAAACCAAGAGCTAACCCTAAGCAGAGCACACCACGGTGGCAGCCTCACACTGACACACACCCAGGGTCCAGAACACTGCTAGTGAAAGCTAAACAAAGCAGGATTCCTGCACAGCTGCTTGTTCTACCACCAGAATAATTTACACAGCACCTAAAAGTACAGAGGATAGAAAGCACCTTTTCTCCACCTCCCTTGAAGCCCTGTGAAGATCTCTATGACTTGACCAATATTCACCAGGTAGTTTTACAATGACCCATTCTGCAGGAGAGTGTTCACTCACTCCAAGTCCCCTGAGAAGCCAAGCACTAAGCACTGCCTTCACAGCTTGGAACCACAGCAGCAGCCTGAGGCAACTCCGCGAGAAGCCAGGGGAGAAGTAAATACCACAAGAATGAGGCAGAATTCGGTTGGGGTGTTGGCACGGTCGGGCTAAACCTACTCAAAACCTGGCTCTGGACCAGAGCCTGTACTCAAGCACCTTGCTGCAACAGGTTTTTTCATCCAGAGATCCTCTTGAATGCCAGTGTTGTACAAAGGCAGAAACACCAGGACCCAGGCTCCTCAGACCTGCAGGAGAACAACACTGCAAAGCAAACATGAGCATCCAAACCCAGACAAGGCAGGTGCCTCTTTAAAACACAGTACCATCAGCATCTGTGCAGGGCATCAGGAAGAGCTGAGCACTCTGCACTCAACACATGCATGGCCAGGGAGCAGCACCAGAAAGCTGGCCTTGAATGCAGGTGCAGCAGGAACATAAACAGAGCTGCTCAGCACTATCAGCCTGCATGTAAGTTTAGGTTACAATCCTGGAAGAAGGAAACAATTGAATGAACAGCAAAAGCTTATTATAAATGTTTTTCTAATGACACCCAGCAGGACCTGCCATTCATATTTCAGAAAAACAGGAGCATGCTGACCAAAGGCTGAACTGAGAAAATCCACCTCTGAAATCCCTTCTCCCTGGAAAAATCTCTATGCACTTGCTTGAACTAAGCACTGGCCAGGCTTCTGATCCTCCAGAACATCCACATGGGCCAAGGTTTTGTCTCAGTGAGCAGCTTTACATCTGAGCTGCTGAATGCTACATGTTGGGAGGATAATATCCTCTGATCTGCTTTGGTATCTGCAAGCAGCTGTCCCAGATCCTCACTGGGAATGAACATGAGCAGGCAAAGCTTACCAAGTACCTGGAGACACTCAGAGTTTACCTGGGAAGCAAGGACAAAGCCTACATTAATGGTCCTCAACTCTATTAAGCAAAATAAAGCAGAATCCTGGCAGAAAGAAGATACAGAACCCATGAGCCTGAAAGAGAAATTGGAGCACCTTAAATTCTGCCATGCTCTAAGCAGCAGCATAGGGAAGGGGCTAGAGAGCAAATAAAAGGGAGTTCAGCCCCTAGCAAGCCACTAGCAACATGAAATATATATAATCCAGTTCTTGCAGTTCTCAGCTTTCCTTGCAAATACTTCATTTTAAGGCAGTGGGTGCAACTTGATCAGGAAAGCAGCATATCATCTTTCTACCAGTTAGAAAGCATGCAGATATATTTTCAGGAAAGGGAGCATTTTGCAATGATCCTTTTCACACTTAAAACTGCTGGTTGGAGAGGAAGAGGCCACAGAAGGAAGGCTGCAGGGCAGCCCCAAGAAACTCAGAGCAGACCCTTCAAACTGTAAATCAGAAGGCAGATGGAAGGGTCAAAAGGGCCATGGGAGGAGAGCAGGATTAGAAGTACTAGAGATTTATGATAAGTGATGCTCTAACAATAGCTTTCTTTTAAGAAGGAAGCTCTTCCTGCTGCAGTTAATCTATTTAGCCTGAATATAAATGTATATGCTGGGGAAGGACTGCATACAGGACAGGCAACTCCTCAATCAACTAAAAGCAACCATTTTAAAACTGTAGAGTCTCTACTCAGTAACATGGATCATGGCAGAGGGGGAATAGTTGCTCCCCCAAGCAGCTGTAAGGAGTTGTTCAGTGGAGTTGCTCCAACCTTTACATGGGATAGAAGATGACCTAGGGAGGTCTTTTTCAGTCACATTTTCTATTTTCATAATTTCTCTCCACCCTAAGAGGTCATGCAGATGAAAACATCAATTTAACTAATGCCAGATGGGAGACAAATTAAGCCATATGAATCTTTGTTTATTATATAATTAACTTCATTTCTTGTAGAAACATGGAAATGCTTACAGTCGCTCCCTGAATATTTTGCACATAAACAAACATTTCTAGGCTGTTTATATTTTAAAGAAATAAGCCCATGTGGTTTTGACCAACTACTCTATTACTACATGGCACGTTTATGAAAAAAACAAGCCTAATTTTGAAGCTGTGCCAGGAGGTTGCAGACACTGATCTCCTCCCCAGGAGCCCAAAATAATACTTATCAAATGTCCTCATCAAGTCAGTCACAGATTTACTGGGTAGAAACTTATTTGTGCTCTATGTTAAATACACCACATTATTTTCTGCAGAACTCAAGGTAATTTAATTTACTTTTAATGAGCCCAAATATAGCACCAAAGAAAACATCATTGAAATGTACAAGCTCATTTTGCTACTGAACCAGAGCAGTATGGCAATGGACAGTTTCAGCACCAAACACACCAAATCATGTGTCAGAACACCAAATCATGTGTCAGAACCTACACAGGTCACTTACATAAAATTTAGGAGGAAACCTCATGTTTACAGGTAAAAGCAGCACTGAGAAACTTACAGATGCAGCTCTGCAAGTCACATTCTTACTATAATTAGCAATTACAGATCCTGTGCACAAACACAGGGTTCTGAATGGAGCAAACTGCATTTGTAGGTGTCCCATTAGAAACCTAGAGCACGTTTGAATTTGCATAAGAATCGGTGTGAAAGCTTCCGTTACATCCCCAGCAATCTCCAGTAGCTTTGGTTACAGTCAATTATTCAAGTGAGAAAGGACCTGTCTGACAATCTCCTAACAAAAGCCTAGCTCCCAAAACCTTCTTCCCACCAGAGACATCCTCTTAGAGCCCACAAGAAGGAAAGGCCACCTCTATCCCAACTATCTCTTCCCCTTGACCTACACACACAGATGACTTGGTACCTCTCAGGGTTTGCAGCAGGCAGCTAAAACACAAGCCTCTAAATAGACTTCTCCCAGTCATTAGAAGCCATTTCCTTGGCCTAAGGAGAAGCTCTGCCAAATTAGAAACGTGGTGCATATACTGGGAACATGCAGAACCCCTTTTCACTTCCATTTGATGCTTTCCCAGCAGCAGCAGCACTAGATTAGATGGGTTACCTGCTCCATCCTCACCCCCACACTCACCCGCATCACATTTTGGACCATCAATGCAGCAAAGCACCGCAGCAAAATGATCCAGCTGAAACACTGCCTGCTTCCTCACCTCTACTTAATTCTGCCCTGGTCCACTTCACCACTTGAACTCTCAAATGCACTGGCACAAGGCATCAGGTGAGGGCAAGCAACAGTCTAAGCAGGCAAGTTACAAAAAGCCATCAGAAACAGCCTCAGAGGAGCTGGTAAAACCTGGCTACCTCACCTAAACAGTGTCAGCACAGTAGGCACAGCTCTGTGTGCATCCGAGAAAGAACTCTTCAGTAAGTGAGCTATTGGAGCTCTGCTGTAGCAGGCAGAGGACTGGCAAACGTTTCATGTCTTACACCCACAACTACCCACTGCACAGATGGAATTGAAAGAGTTTGGGAACCCCAGGCTGGCTCCCCACAATCAGAAAATGGATACTACAATTGCTCTGCTGAGAATGGTAACATCCCTGTCTCCATTACAAGCCACTGACTTCACACTGTTGAGGTAGCAGTGAAATCAGGACACGTGTGACAAGGGGCAATGAAAACTCTGCACACATCTGATGAGCTGGAAAGTTTGCAGCATTGTCTTGAGATTAGACACCACGTTAGACACCCATTTTCAGAACAGGCCCTCCAGAGGCAGTCAAATCTAGCTCTGGCACAGCCTCCAGCTGCAATGTGTTCTCCCTGAAGAAACTCAAGACTGAGTGACCTTAAACGATCCCGCTATATTTGTAAAATCGTGTGCGAGGAGATGTCCTCCAACAGCCCTACAACTTTCATGGGCCCAGGAAAGGCAGAGCATCTCTTGTAAAGCTTCCAGCCTGAACAGCATTAAGAGTTGCACTGACAGATCAATTCCCTAAAACACAAAAAAAATGTATAAGCCTCTCCAGTATAGAACACTGGCGGTTCTTTTTCAAAGACAGACCTAGATCCACAATACCAGAGACAAATGTATCCAAAGAGAAGCTGTGCCTCCAGCAGATCTGTCAGAACCTCACAAGTTCTTCAGAGATTAACAATTCAAGCTGGAAGCTGGTGGAAAGCTCCCCAGACTCACTTCTGATTTCAAGATACACCACAAAAATGCTAGGTGGGCAAACTCTGCAGTAGAAAGAAGGCTGTGCTCCTCCACAGCTAGCCCTCAGCAGCTGTTGGGACAGCTTCAAAACCTGGTGGTGCATCAGTGGGAAAAAGCTGCCTAGTATATGGAAAGACTAATGGGAACAGCATCAGACATCCTAATTGTGAAACTGCACCCCCACATAAATAGGAGACCACACTGCTGTGTGAAAGAGCAGCCTTGTCCACCTTGCTGTGTGTTCCCACTCCTGATCTAAGCCACCTGCTATTATTTTCTTATGTTGTTTTTTTTTTCCCTGCCTTAGTATGAAGCAGGTGGGCTGAGCACTGCAAATTGTTCCTCATTCCAGAAGCAGCAGCATGTCTGTGCAGGTTCCTCTGACTGTACACCCTTGTAAGCAGCTGCAAGAAAGGGACTGCACAGGAATAAAAATCCTACAAGCACTGTTTCATGACAAGTCATTACCAAGCTACAGTCTCACCATTCTGATGAGAGCACCCGACAGATCAACGTGCCCCGAGGGAGCAGGCACCATCAGCTCTGCACGCACCCCCTGCCACAGCCCTCACAGCTGTTCCCTCTGGCCAGCAGCTGCTCCTGCAGAAGATAAGCCTTGCTGGCCAAAGGACCATGTCACCAGCTTGTGACAGCAGTACATCCATGACATAGGGTAGTGCAGCTGGAGCCCTCAGCAGAGAATCCCCCGCTGCAACCCACCGTAGCAGGAGGCAAGACACATTAGAGATCACTCACGCAGGACACAGCAGAAGTGATTCTTGTGGACCTTTACCTGGTTCTCACAAGCTGGGGTATATCTGCTTTAACCACGTTCCCCAGGCAGAGACTGTCCTCTCAGCAGAAAGGGGATACAGACTTATATAAACTATATATAGATAAGGCTTCCTAAGAATCTCTCGATGGGGGTCATTCTCTGCTCTATATCTAGATCTGGCCTAGTGCCTGTTGGGAAACACGTATCAGACAAGTGTACGTGCAAAGTGCTGCCCATTTTGGCCACTAATGAGAGCCCTGTGCTACAAACCCTTGAAACACAGGCCAGAGCCACATTATGAGCTCTGTGGTTTTCCTGAGTCTCTATTTGTAGCTCTCCATGTGCTCCCCTGCAGAGGCAAATATCCCTACAGAAATGTCTTTCCTGCACATGACATTTACTTGCCAACAGTGAGGAGCAACTCCAAGCCCTCACAGGACAACAGTCTTTATATATATTTTCTTTAATTTTGGAACAGTCAAATTTAACAGAGCAAAGGGATCTAATGGAAGGATACAGTGCCTTTCTTCCAAAGACTGTTAAAAGCAAAATAAATACTTTGCCGAGCAGTGAAAACATTTCACTTCATCCTGGATACAGGCACCCACTTGATCCCCAGCCCCGCTTTACAGCCTTACACCTTCAAACCTCCACCTCTCAACAGCCCCGGCAATACACACTTAAAATAAAACCACCCTGGATCACCAGATTTGTTCCTTTTTTTATTTTTAGAACAAAAGAAACTACCAAAAGCCCAGGAGGACTTGCAAGCAGTTAAGGTTCTGGTTAAACACCAGTGTTCCCTCTTCCTTTCTCCCTTCCACTCAGATGCTACAAGCTCCAGAGCACCTGACTGCCCCAAAGGGTAAATGAGCAGGAGAGAGGAGTTTGTCTTTAGACCAAACCAGAGTTTGTGGAAGAGGTCCCACACACCTTGAGCATGAGGAAAAGGTGGGTAAACTACCATTTCCCAGCAACACCAAAGCAATCACTTTTTTTCACTTCAATACAATTTGGATGGAGCCACTGCAGGAAACATTGAATTGATCAAATCCTCTCCACATCTTGGTGCTGTTCCCTGCCCAAAAGGCACACGCATTTCCCAGCACATTCAAACATCTGTGAGAAAATCAACTCTCCAAACCAGCACAGAGGATGAGGAACACTCTGCACACAACATCAAAGTTGATATTCTATGCTAATCTGCCCGCTTACAGAAGAGCAAGTGCTATTTTCCTTGACAACTCTTCTGAAATAAGATCTAAGCAATCCATGCAGATTTCAAGCTCTCTTGAAATCTCAGCAAAACAAAGACACTTACTTTCAGCACAAGAACTCCCCAGAACAGCCACTCTGCAGTTCAGGAAGACAGCAACCTCCACAGAGCACATAGACCTTGGAAGCTGCATCCAAACCCAGAACACAGGTACTACAAAGGTGCCACAGCCACCACACACTACCTCAAGCAACAGCACACTTTCTGGCCTGCAGACCCCAGCTCTAGTTTATATCCATGGAAATCTCCACCAAGCAAACTGCACATCATACAAGCTGCTCTGATTTTTATTTTTGCTGCACACCTCACAAATTAGATTGCTTTCCCACTGGAGCAAGGGAGGTCCAAGTCTGGCATTTGAGCTCCTGATCAGAAATAGCTGTTGGTCTGCAGGGAACTGCACTTGAAGCCAGGCTGGCCTGCAGACTCATGGCTGCTAGGTGGAAGGAACAAGCAGACCACATGAGAAGGCACAGCTCATAACACAGTGACACAAAGCACTGAAGGAAAGGCTGAAGTGGTTCTAGAGTAGAAAACAGATTTCAGACTCCAGCACTCAAAAAGAAAGCACACATACCTACTCTTCCAAACAAAAGGAGCACATCTCCTCCCTTCCTCAGACTCAAGCTCACCAGGCAGACCCTCTGCTCCAGCAGCACTGACCCTAGGAGAGGGTCTGCAAGTGCAGTGTCATCAACCACCTCGGTTTTTTAGGAAAACCTCCTCTAGAGCTACCGGCCATGGCATGCCCATCGGAGCTCTCTAGGCAATTCATTGTCTTTAACAAATGAATCATTAGCAAGGATCCACTCCCTCCTTGTGAAGCTGGCTGCATGCCCTGCAAGCCTCCACATCACTGTACAGTACTATAATCCAATTAAACCTCACCATGAGAGGAGCTTCACGCTATCACATTCAATTAGGCAGCTAAGCCTCTTATCATCTGCACAGACTAAACTCCCCCAGCACAGTTTGGGAGGAGGCATTCTTCGACCAGTAAGGACACACAGATGTCAAGTCTGGAGCCACAGGAGGACCATACAGTTCAGGAAATTCACATAGCTGGCTTGCAGGGAGGTAGAAACACAGGAAAAATACAATAGTGACCAGTTCCTGCCCACTCTCAGTTACACACCCTCTGAGGCCCTCCACTCCTCCTCATCCTGCTCCCTGACCTCCCAGGGAAAACGGGGCCGTTCCGAGGGAGCACGAGGAGCCCAGAGGAATTTCACTCTCTTTACTAAGTCAATGGAAAGGCGAAGGCTAATGGAGGACCTGGCAATACATAGTCGTTTGGCAGCTGGCCACCAATTCCATAGGAAATACCCTCCCTAGAAGGTCACCATAATGGTGGCAAAATTTGGCCTAAAAGAATGACAAAAAGCTGCCAAGATGTGACGCACACAAAGCCAGCGAGCAGGCCAGCTTCCTGCGCGAGGCCAAAACACGACGTGCGCTTGGAAAAAGAAAGATTAAGGGTTGCAAGGAACATAATGGCCTCTTGTAACAGTTGAGTTGTTGCTTTTCTTTTCTTGGCAGAAAAGAGGGATGATTTGTTGCCGGTTGATTAATCTATTATGCAAATAATTTCATAGCTAATTTGATACAGCCACAGGCTTGCCACAGAAATCATCTGCAGGCTCAGAGCTGATGGAAAGGGGAATATCTAGAGCTCCATCCGGCAGCTCTTTTACTTCCTGGACAAGCAGCTGCAGAGTTGCCTCCTGCCACACAGGGCTGCAGGAGCACAGGCCAAACCACCCAGGGAACACAAGAGGAAGATCCCTTGGGCACATACACTTAGTAGAAAGCAAGGAAAGAGGCTCTTTGAAAGTGTAGCCCCTTCCTTCCACTCCCAAAGCTCTTCTGCACTGAGCATGTGCACAGCAACCAGCTAGAAACCACACAATCCCTTCCAGAGACCTTTTGCTCACAGCTTTGAGATTTTAAGACACTTTCAGAACTGTTCTTGACACCCACAAGCTTCCCCTTACATTGGCTAAAAGATGTCACAAAATAGGTCTAACTGGAAATTTGACTCCAGCAAAACTCTCAGCCTCTAAACACTTTTTTGCACTGAATACAAAAGTCCACATTACACTCAGCAGTAGTAGTGACAAACTTAGTAACTGCTGTGATAGGATTTTACATGGGGAGCAGCAAGGGATCACCTAATCTTGCCCCAAGTAATGTGATTTTGGTCTTATCTCCCACACAGACTGAGGAGGAGAAATAGGATCTCCTGGCTCTAAGAATAAAGGGGTTGGTTTTGGCCAATGTGCTTTACCTCAAGCATTTTATCTCCATTACTCAGCTGTGGATGCTTTTCCTCATTGCATCTCAAATATTCAAGACAACCCTAGTGATTTTTTTTAAAGCCTATCCCATGCACCGATTTGTACTTAATTCCCTTCACTGGTAAAATGTTATGCATTTTGTGCTATTCAAGCAAAGTCAAAACAAAGCCTCCAATTAAACACTTCTGAAAGGTAGCCAGTCATCTGAGTAATCAGACATTTTCAGAGTTCAAAACATACCAGGAATCTAGTCAGCTTCCAATGAATGTGCCAGCAGCTACCCTAACAAGCAGGTGTCCTCTCCTAATGTTAGTATACCAATAGATCAGAAGGTTATGATACCTTTAAGTTAACATTTCTTCCTACCTGAATTAACCAGCATTTTTTATTACATAGCATCACCTGATCATAATTATTACTCTTCCAAGTAGTCCACCTTTCTCTACCAAGGCAGCACATAGTTGCCACTACTTGCACCAGGCCAGAACACATTCCCACTGGCCAAGCAGAGTCCCCATTCCCAGCACAGGCACATATCCATTGTACCAAGAGGCAAAGCCTCTCCCTTCCAAGCATTTGAAGAAAACCTTCATAGAGAACACTGAGCCATGGACTTCATGCAGGTCACAATCCCCTCAGCACTCAGCTGGGAGAGGGAATTAGCACCCTGAAGAGGTGCAAACATACAGATTGCTGGAGTGGCTCCATGCCCCAGCAGTCCTCACTGTCTGCCTCCTGGTCACACATCCATGCTGTTACCTTCACATGCTCACAGGCCCCGCTGCAACTCATTAACCTACAGGAAGCCAACAGAGAGACAGAT
Source organism: Chaetura pelagica (assembly GCF_000747805.2). NCBI lineage: Eukaryota > Metazoa > Chordata > Aves > Apodiformes > Apodidae > Chaetura > Chaetura pelagica. Next base: position 743,798 of record NW_009953647.1, on the reverse strand, counting down.
CAGTGGAAGATGATGGAAACAGGCACAAGGATCAGAGCACATACACTTGGACATGAGAAAACTGTTAGAATCCACTCAGCTGCTGTGACTTCAAAGCCTCACCCCAATCAGTTTTGATTGCCCCTGGAAATGATCCATGAGGGCTGGTGTGAAAGTCCACAAGCTGCAAGGCCATCACACAGCCTAGAGAGCAGTAACACCACTGCACAAGCAACCTTCTCTTCATGTTTCCTCACCCAGCAGGAGAGCTATAGAGGTGAGCCAGCATCTGAAATGGCCAGGAAGTGCCCAGTAAACAGCCTTGGATCCTCAGCATCGTCTTTTCCCAGGTCTGCTCCATAGTTTCCTCCAGATCTCCAAGAGATACCCGGTCATATCTGCTGCACATGCAGTTGGGTCTCATTACACTCCAAAGCTTAGCAGGAACTTTTTCAAAGTATGTGACAACTTTTAGGGCAGTAGCCTAAAACAAAACCCATTCTAAATAGAAGCACTAACCCTCACCTTCCTCCTCACTCCAGCAGAGCCCTTTCCAACCAAACTTTTCCCCAAAGACCACTCTTCCTTTAGATAGCCTCCCCATGCTGCTGTCTCCTCAAAAGGCACCTTCAGGATGGACAGTACTGTGTCCTGTCATTCGTACCCACAGCTTCATCAAGAGGCTGGAGAGTAAAAAAAAAACAAAAACCAACACCACCAAACCCTACAGAACAGTTATTTTTCAGTGTGAGGAAACTGAAGATAAAGTTTTGACTCTTTTGCAGGCATACAGTGAAAAGACTACTCTTATTTTTTACAGGTGGGGGAACTGGATGTAACCTTCCACTAAGGGAAGTATTTTGATGTACAGAAAATAGAAATGACAGAAAAAGGTAGGCATCTCTCTTCTAGTATGTAGTGGTTACACCCAGATAGTGATACAGTTTGACTCACATTTCTGGGATGACTGAAAGAACCTGCATTTCAGCAGCACTACGGTCAAAACCCCCAGGAGCTATATGTGCTGAAGGAGGAAGCCAGAAAAATAACTTCTGCGATTGGCAGAAGAGAGAGGGAGACCAGCACAAGCACAGAACACCACCCAACCTCACATTTCACTCAAAGCATACAATTGCAGAACAACGCCAGGCTCTTCACTATTATTCTTCCTTAAGTTTAGACACAACCTTTTCAAACAAAGAAACCCCACGGATGCACCACAGCACCCTTCCAAATTTCACTGACACTGTCCCCAAGCCAAATGAATTTTCAGTAAATCACCCTCCAAAGAAAAGTGTATTGAAGAGCACTGCTTTAGAAGTCTCCCTCCCACAGTCCAGCTCCCAGCTCTCATCTGGGCAGCTCACCCCACACCTGCATGAGGTCCTCCACCTCAATACCCTCTCGCATGACTCAGGGCAATTGGAGCACAGCCCTCTCCAGATGCTGTTGCCATCCAGGCTCTGCAGCTCCAGCTTATTGAACAGTTTAGAAATTGAATAAGTTTTAATGTACCAAAAGTAAAGGGAAGGAAGCAACACTCCCACTCCAAACACATGCCCCTCTTCCATGAAACCTCTGACTTCTGACAAGTTCAAGCCTCTTTTCTACTAGGAAGGCCTGTTCTGTCAACAGAAACCCAGAGGGGAACTTGTACCTGGTGGAAATCTCAGAAGAGACCAAGGCAGTTCCACAGTATTTGACTAGACACCAAGGCCCACGCTCCCCCACATCCTCCTTTCATGTCCCAACAGATTCCTGCTTGAACAACAAGCTCATTTTTAATATCATCTCCCCTAAAGAACAGCTTTCATCCCAGTCCCTCTCACTTTAACACAAAGAATCTTAAATGCCCTTATGCCACAGGAAAAATCAGTACCAGAACTTAAAATACAGATGCAATAGTCTTATTTCAAGGTTTTCAGACTCCTGCCTCCTCTGACACAGAGGTTTGCTGTAAAGTCTGTAATGAAATGCAAAGCATGGACCCAATGTAGCACCACAAGTCATGATGTTACATGAATATAAACAACAGAATCAAGCATCCAGGTTTTGCACACCCACTGCTGCTACAGAATTTGGTGTTTGCCCAGCACAGGCAGCGCAGCACACACCTTACTGTGCAGTCAGACTAAGATCACTGCAGGAGCTCCAACCTCAGCTGCTTCTCACTTGAGATTTACAAAATCACTTGGCACCCACAGCTGCAAACATGTTACATGTTGCAGCTCACGGGCAGCCCTTGCACTCTTGCCCAGCCTGGGTGGGACAGTCTACGTCCAACAGGGCTGCACAAAATCCTGCTCATTCAGCAGAGGTGGATGCAGCAGCTGGATTTCTGCTTATCCCCCTAGGTCCTAGGAGAAAAGGGTAGCCAGGAACAACAAGCAAAGGTGATGCGGAAAATAAGCAGGCTGAACCCAGAGGGACACACCACTACACACAAGCTCCCTCATACAAAAACTGTGTTCCTAGAAGATCCCAGCTGTCCCAGTTCTCCCACTGATGCCCTACGATATGCAATCTGAGACTCTCCTTCAGCCATTGCTTCACAGCTTACTTCAGTGACTCCAAAATTTCTCCCTCAAGTCCCAGTTCTGCCCCACCTGCCCAGACACCCACAACACCCAGATGCCTGCAGGCACCTCAAACAGCTGCCTGCAATCTGCTGCCCACCTGCCCAAACCAATTCAAGCACCCAGGACCCATCCCAAATGCCAATTCCTATGCAGATACACCCCCATGTCCTACCAGATGGAGGCAAAGCCAGTGTTCTTACACTGCATTCTCTGGTCATCTAGATTTGCAAACAAGCAAGCTATGTTGTGAGCTCGTTTTCAGACTTGCAACTATCAGCATAAATGATAATGCAGAACTAAAAGTCCTTGACAGCAACTGATATTTGTTCTTTTATTTCAGTTTAACAGGCACTGCTCATCCACAGCAGACTGACTCCTTGAAGAGGGGCACATTTTCCTTCGTGCTGTTCCCCTTCCAAGACCCCTGCAGCAGGAGAAGAAAAGCTAAACGCTACACAAGCGGAGAAACTTGCTGCCCAACAAATACTCCAGGGCACTGTCAGCACAGATAAGCTGCTATAAACCCAGATCATCTGCAACTGCAGGGCTCAGGTTTTCCTCTACCCCATGATATCTTCTACCCACTATGTCAAGGCACTATGGCTGTGGGTAATATTTAAGCTCAGCTAGTTACTAGTTCCACAAGCACACTGCTAGCCCTCCAAGGCAGGGGCACAGCCATCAAGTCCAGCCTGCTATCTGGATGGTGCAGAAGACTGAGGGATTTGGGGGGTTTGTAAAGCCTACAAAGCTTTACATTCCTGTGAGGTCAGCCTGACGACTCTTCCCTTTTTGCTCGCCTGTACTAAGGGAAAAAAAAAGAGGAGAGATTCATAGATTCATATTCGGCATGTTAAAATCCTCAAAGACATTCTGCTAAAAGTCAGACTTGAAAAGTCCTATGCAGGCTAAAAAAAGCACAGGCAGGGACGCATCCATGTGTTTATGTGCCCTCATAAGAGGCGGGGAGGGATTCAAGACTGGGAGCAGGTGAAAAACCAGAAGAGAAAGTGGTGCCCACCCAAAAGCAACTGGCACGGGGCATTCAGCAGGCAAAGCCCCCGTTAATGGGACAGCCCACGCGGGACCGTGGGGGTCGGGGAGCACAACCTAGTTGAGGAAGGGGCTGTACACCCCAAACTCACCAACACACACCCTACACCAAGCTTAGCTTTAACATCCAAACCCATGGGGGGAGGCACAGGGTGACCCCCTCACA